>NC_090265.1:184485268-184787143 GCF_040414725.1 Anabrus simplex
CGTGCCACATGTCCCTGCGCCAACCATCTTCGCCACAGGCGCTGCACCGTGGACACATCCCTATGGGTATCGGCTGCGATTTGACGAAGCGACCAACCTGCCATTCTCAGCCCGATCACCATACCCCTCGTAAAGTCGTCTGTCTGCTGGAAATGCCTGCGTTGACGGCGGTCTGGCATTCTTAGCTATACACGTGTCCTGTGGCACACGACAACACGTTCTACAATGACTGTCGGCTGAGAAATCACGGTACGAAGTGGGCCATTCGCCAACGCCGTGTCCCATTTATCGTTCGCTACGTGCGCAGCACAGCGGCGCATTTCACATCATGAGCATACCTCAGTGACGTCAGTCTACCCTGCAATTGGCATAAAGTTCTGACCACTCCTTCTTGGTGTTGCATTTGCTCTGTCAGTCAGTGTATTTCTAGATACAATGCATGTGTGAGCCTCCGTGGCTTAGACGGCAGCGCGTCGGCCTCTCACCGCTGGATACCGTTGTTCAAATCCCGGTAACTCCATGTGAGATTTGTGCTGGACAAAGCGGAGGTGGGACAGGTTTTTCTCCGGGTACTCCGGTTTTCCCTGTCATCTTTCATTCCAGCAACACTCTCCATTCTCATTTCATAGCATCAATCATTCATTAATAAATCACTTTGTGAGTGGCGACCCCATCGTACTAACAGCCTATATCTGCTTCATTCATTACATCCCTGACCCGGTCAATGACTGGAAAACAGATCGTAGGTTTTCATTTTCACAGTGCATGTGTGAGATTTTATTTTTTACAACTTCAGGACGGAAGTTATTTTTATGTACATTGCATATGTTATTTTAAGTAGTAATTTGTGTCTTCAATAAACAGCTTATCATTTCATTTTTATCTAAAATATATAAGGTAGAACTTGCGTTTCATTTCAGTAGTAAATTGTGAAAAATGCCATAATTACTTTAATGTGAGAGAAAGTTTCACGCGCGACCACTCACATTACATTTCGGCTAGCGACCACTCACGGTTTAAGGTACAGCCACAGCATCTTCCTGGTGTGAAAATGGATAACCACGAAAAACCATCTTCAGGGCTGACGACACTGGGGTTTAAACCCCCTATCTCTCGAATACAAGCTCATATTTACGTGGCTCAAACCGCGTGGAAGCTTGCTCGGTAGGGATGTGTTTGTTATTGCGTGTTATGTAGTGGTTGGTGGTGTGCTGTGTTATGTGTATCTGAAGAGATGTGTTGAGACAAACACGAATATTAAAGTCCCCATCCCAGAGGAACTAACCAGACACCGCTAACGTCCTCAGCCCGGCCGGTAACCAAACCCAGTACCCTCTGGACCGAAGACCGCGCCGCGCCGTAAACAATTCAGCCAAGGAGCCGGACTTCAAAACTATGTTAAATACCGTTATGAAGATAGTGAAGGAGCTACCTACTCTATCTGAGACGATAAAGTTGGGATCGGTTCACCTGCAACTGTGAGGAAGTGGAAAAGTTTAGAAACAATTTTTCTAATTCTGGAGAAGCACATAGCCCTGTGATTTACTCATCCTTCACCAAAAATGACTACCAGGCAATTTCACGGGGAAAACGACGGCCTGGCATAGAGCTGAGCGATGTATCCCGTTCAGTGCCGAAGTTAGGGATAGTGAAAGCTTTTACCCTCCACTCCTCCGAGGGCCTTCATGATATTTATGTAGATGGCTTTAATAATATAAGGACGGTATATTTTCTCTGCAAGTGCTGATTCGAACTTAACCAATAGCTTCTCATTGTTCTTGAGTCTGACTTATTAGCTGAATGGTCCAACAGGCCATGGGTTCGATTCCCAGGTGGACTGTAGAATTTTAGTCCCAAATGGTTAATTTATGTAGTTCAGGCACTGGGTGTACATGCTTTCCCATACACATCTGCGCGAAACATCAAAGGCTTCCACCACATTTCAGCTCGGTTAGGATCACACGGCAGATAGATGTTGTCACCCCCATCTCTTGATATAACTTACAAGCACTGCACCAGGTTTAAATAGC
This sequence comes from Anabrus simplex, assembly GCF_040414725.1. Classification (NCBI taxonomy): domain Eukaryota; kingdom Metazoa; phylum Arthropoda; class Insecta; order Orthoptera; family Tettigoniidae; genus Anabrus; species Anabrus simplex. Next base: position 184,487,299 of record NC_090265.1, read on the forward strand.
TATAAGACAAAGCAAAATTATGGCTTATTTGGAGTTTTTTTTATCTCTGTACGTAAAACTAACAAATGTCGGTTCTACAACAGCAATGAACTTTCATGGATTTAATGTGCAAGCATTGTGTCAAAACTTGTAGCTTTAGAATTAGTGGTCTCTTCAGCCATGTGAGGACCAATAATCACTAATACTAGGATGATGAAATGACTGTTACGTTTTAACGTTCCATAAATGCCTTTGTCAAGTGGTGCTATACTTCGCATATCATGAAAAGCATTCCAAATATCCATTTATGTCATCTTAACTGAACTACCTAAGTAATTTCATGTGAGCGTGACGAAGAGATTCTTCTGATGAAAAAGCCTCGCATTCAAATGGCAACTTGGCAGCACTGCAGTGGATCGTTCACAGAAACCTGGGTAGATGAACCATCACCAGTGGTTAATGGACGCTCTTGTAATATTCCTTTATTTAATCATTGCACGTGTGTTCTAAATGCCTGTGAGTTTTAATACACGAGCTTGTACTGGTTGAAATGTAAACAATTAAGCGAGGAGCCTTGAGTGATGTGAAGAGTTGTGTTGCAGCTGGTGAGATAATTATAAGACTCGATGATTTGATTACCGTTCATTGTCTGCAAGGTAAACAGTGCTTCACATTCCACCCGGATGTTGGCGGATCCCTAGAGGCTAGTATTTAACATATCAGCAAGTGAAGCAATATGTAGGAGAAATTTAGTTCAAAATTGGAAACTGCTTGGCATTACTTAGTTACAAATAATAAGTTATACGGTATATTAAAAAATTGTACATTACGAATAAATAGGGTTTGTCATATTTGCACGCCGCCTGGTTTGAACTGTGTAATTAAACCATAGAATCTCCTGCCTGTCGTAACAGACGACGAAAAGGGGAATGCTTAGGTACTCTCTGTGAGGATTGACGTCCACGGGGCCCTTAGCTGAGTCCGACCATGCTTTCACTAGCTATAACAGGCTCTTCCCACCCGATCTTCTTGGCCAACCTCCTCTTCTGGCAACGGCGGTATTAATTTTTTTTTTGCTATGGGCTTTACATCGCACCGACACAGATAGGTCTTGTGGCGATGAAGTGTTAGGAAAGGCCTAGAAGTTGAAAGGAAGCGACCGTGGCCTTAATTAAGGTACATCCCCAGCATTTGCCTGGTGTGAAAATGGAAAACCACGGAAAAAACATCTTCAGGACTGCCGACAGTGGGGTTCGAACCCACTATCTCCCGGATGCAAGCTCAGAGCTGCGCGTTCTTCCGCAGCCTAGAAGTTCACTCGAGACTCTAATCTGCCGCTTCTTCTGTCGCCCGTTTAGGCTTAGTTTCCGAAAGAATTCCAGACCTCTTTAAGAGGTCATAATTAAAAATGTAGTTAAAGGAATATATATTTTTTTACAAGTTGTTTTACGTCGCACCGGCACAGATAGATCTTGTGGCGACGATGGGACAGGAGTGGGAACGAAGCGGTCGTGGTATTAATTAAGTTGGTGTGAAAATGGGAAACCACGAAAAATCATGTTCAGGGCTACCGACAGTGGGGTTAGAAACCACTGTCTCCCGAATGCAAGCTCATAGCTGCACGCCCCTAATCGCATGGCCAGCTTGCTCGGTAGGAATATTTTTATAATCGTCATTAATCTAATTGTGTTTCTGCCGTTGTGTTTCAAAGATGAGTTTAACGAGTTGGTTAGTCAAGAACCAGCTATGTTCTTCTATGCAACCAGGAAATAATTCCGAAATAGGAGAACATCTGGGGAGAAGCTGCATGTTGTTTTTGAAACACGGACAGGGAATAACCATTTCGGTTCGTAAAGATTTCCATTTGAACCGCTGAGCAGCCAATGCCTCAGAGCAGAATCCACAGCTGAGTGAAATAACGTAAGGAAAGAGAAAAAGAAGAAGAATAGCACGCTAATTTAATCAGTAACCTGCGAGAGATTATGGGTTACCGCAAGGATCCAGAATACTACAAGAAATTCATTGTTACGAAAAAGGAAATCGAATTTAAGTACAAAAATATGTGTTTTACGATGCATTGAGTGCATTAACATGAGGATGAATGTAAATAATATCGCAGTCACTTGATGGATCTCTTCAGTGCCGGCATGGATGTTATCTTTGATTATTCTGTGTTTGCTGCAGGAGTCAACAGAGAATGGCCTAACTGTACCTCTGAACCCGGCCATGAGACTCATATCTTCAATATTCCTGAGCTGTTATTGTAGGGACTGAATCCATTCTTCTCTTTGTCAACTTCTACTACAGCAGATTTGTCGCAACACTGTCGAAGTTGACGGTTGGAACAATTATACAGGCGATGGTATCTTGGCGATGTTTCCTGACAGTGGTGGAGATACCGTTAAATTCTTCATGGACAACTACGTCAGAATCTTTTAAGCACTAGGCTGGGAAGGAAGACATGCTGTGATTTCAGACATTAATTCAAGTTTCATTGTACATGCAATGACCTAACACGTGAGGAAGGATTTCGATCTTACTGTGACACTGTCGACAACGGTAACAGTTATAGGTCCGACCTTACTCTTACCACTGCTACATTGCCAACCATTCTGAGGCCATCAGTGCTAGTCGGTCCTTGATAGTTTAGAATTCAGTAAAAGTAAACTCGTACCCTCATCCTGAGATGGTGCAGCTCTTTTCAGGCACAACCCCATTTCAGATGAGTTGCATGTACCATTTTCATCACATACCAGTCCAGTTCCATGGCTAAATGGTTAGCGTGCTGGCCTTTGGTCACAGGGATCCCGGTTTCGATTCCCGGCGGGGTGGAATTTTAACCATAAATGGTTAATTCCTCTCGCACGGGGACTGGGTGTATGTGTCGTCTTCATCATCATTTCATCCTCATTACGACATGCAGGTCGCCTATGGGCGTCAAATCAAAAGATCTGCATCTAGCGAGCTTAACGTGTCCTCGGACACTCCCAGCACTAAAAGCCATACGCCATTTCATTTCATCACATATCAAACCTCCCTCCATTGTTAAATATGTGGTAGTATTGGAAATCGAACCCAGGCCTCCGAAGACGCAGTTAATAGCGCTAACCGTTACGCTACGGACATAAATTCACTTATTAACTCGGATGTATTCTTTAAAAAGAATAACCCCTATTTCGTTTTTTGAGAGTAATAGCGACACTTATGTATTTTTCTAGCATAGAAGAAATTTATTTTCTCATGGATACACTAAAGTGGTTGTGTATGTATTTTCTCCTTCTTTCTTTCAGTTCTCTTCTGGTGTGCTATCAAAAAGGCGAATAGAGCACCCTTGCCGTCTGCTCCGTGTTGTGGAACACGTACTGACTATCTCGAAACTAGGCAAGTTTGTAGTTTTACATGACTTGATATCGTGACCATAGCAATGGGACTTCCAGTTTTACGTGGGATCCGAGCCGCAGCGATTTTATATTTCAGAAATATCACATGTATTCGCCGGGTTTCGACCCGCGCCCACGTTTGTACTAAGCCAGCGACTATGCTACACGAATATTACGCCTTCCTTCTCCAAACATAACACATTTAGATCTCAAACTGGAGAAATTCGGCTTCTCAACGTCCATGTTTACCGCCTGTCTTGTAAATCACGAAGCCAAAAGTTCAAATCCTTAAATTTAAATTAATGAACATAGACAGGGCGATCTGTTTTAATAAAAAATGTCCATAGTAATTACGAACAAAGCAGCTGCAACTGAATAAACAACAGAACTAAAATTCCTCTCTTCAACGCTATAAAACATAGGTTTCAAATTTAATTGTAACAACAAACATACGTCTAACAACATCAGACAGGCTGTAACAAATGATCCAAATAGGAGCAAAGAGGCTAACGATAAACATACTACGGTCTATTTTCACGAAATGAACTTCAGAATCAAGCTAACATTTAGGTCTACTTTTTTATTCGTTATGCCCAACTAAGGAGCGCATTTGAACTTATTAGCACTATTTTGGTTTTCCTTCTTCTCTTCCCAATATCTCTCCATTCTCTCCCTGTGTTCCTTTTTACGTTGTTCAGCCCATCCTGTATTTAGTCGGGTGGGATTCATAGAAAATTTGTGTTTGTGAATTAAGTTTCTGAATTTTATTCTATCTTGAATGATTTCTTCATTAATGCCAATTTCATTTATATCTTCAATGATTTTGTTTAGCCAATTATTGTGATTTTTCGTTGATAAGTCTAAGTTTAACATTTCTTTGTGAGGCTGTTATTATCCATTCTATATATGTGACCACAATATTGTAATCGCCGTTTCCTGGTGGTATCCGTGTTTTTTTCTTGTGTGATTTCTTTTTCATCCAAATTCCTACGATGTTTCTGAGGATTTTACTTTCTTGTTTTTCATATTCGAGATTTGCCACCAGTGATAATAGTTTCAGATGCATAAAGTGCTTCCGTTTTAACTACTGTGTAATATTGTCGTAATTTTTCCTTTATTAATATAGTTCTTTCATCGTATCTGTTCCAAGTAATTGTGTATGCTCTTTGAAGTTTTGCAGTTATTTCTTTGTCGGCTTGCTCATTTAACCCTCATGGTTCAATACATACTTAAATTTATGTACTTGAACGATATTCTCATATTTGGTGATTAACGGTTGACTGTTGAAACCTGATCTAGTCCCTTCCATATACTTCGTATTTTCATAAAAAATTTGGAGTCTTGTTTGGCTACTATTTCATGGAGATTTTCTACAGACTGGATTGATTCTTGTCTGTTTTTGTGTAGGATAGCAGTGTCATCAGCATTTAATTAATATTAATCATGTTAAATTATGTATTTTTAGGTTGAACATAAGTCATGTTTTAAGAATGAAAAATATATATTTTACGAGTAGGGTAGAGTGGTACAATTCCGATATACAGTAAATACAATTCTGAACAAAATTAAAAGACCAGCTTTATTTCATTCTTCAGTGTTAGTATGAACCGAATCATAACACGGCAGGTACAGTATCACTTACGTGTGACCGGCTGTGGGAAGTGTGAAGCGGCTCCTTTGTGAATGTGAAAAATAATGAATCTGTTTCTACTAGTTTACAAGAAACTGCTGACTTTACATTGGAATGTATCGCTTCCTTGTATTTCACGTTGTTACAAGTTTGAAGCAGTCTTAGCTAACTTTTGGGACCTTTTCTAGAAGTGAAATATGCTATTTATAATAACGCCATATCTCTACGATCCTAATGACGGGGGTATGATACTGTAACACTATCTCTTGTATTTCTCGTTAACTACTTTAAGGATCCATTGTTGAAGAGCATGAGGTACATTTTCGATCAGATGTGTTGCATCTAGTTACTTTTTCTGTTCAAGGTTCGCTCATAGCTTTTAGTGCTGGGAGTGTCCGAGGACAAGTTCAGCTTGTCAGGTGCAGGTCTTTTGATTTGACTCCCGTTGACGACCTGCGCGTCGTTATCAGGATGAAATGATGATGAAGACAACACATACACCCAGGCCCCGTGCCAGCGAAATTAACCAATTATGGTTAAAATTCACGACCCCGCCGGGAATCGAACCCGGGACCCCTGTAACCAAAGGCCAGCACTCTAACCATTTAGCCTTGAAGCCGGACCGCTCATATTATGTTACTAATAGATTAGTCGACCAAGACTACCGGTGTTAGTTGGGTTGCATATGTGCACGAATTTTAAGGAGCGACCACTTTGTATACTGACACAAGTCTGTTGCATTTAAGGTCTCTTAAACGGCAATCGACTATGTTGGCATTCAATCCAGAAATCTTAAGCACTATAAACTACTGAAATATGGAAATTATTTAATTCTTTACTGGTTGTAGCAATAACGATGAAATGTTTCTATATTCACCTAACTTGAACTTAATGACCTTTAAGAACGAAGTTTGCTGTGGTACCTGTCTTTTACCTGTGAGTTATGTTTACAGAGCAGGAAATTGATTCACTTTAGAGCCCTCTACCTGGGCCCCTCCACATAAATTCCATTCTACCCTTGATTGACGCGTTTCCAGATGGAAAATCTTTTTGTGTTCATGCTCCACCTCACGCAATATGATATAGTGAAGTGAACCTTTGTACAGCACAAACAGAGCGCATCTAAACTGGACAATGAATACATGACTAAACAGAAGGCAAACAATGGCTCGCACTGACCAGCCCCTGTAGTTTGTGTAATTACAGCTGCCCTTTGTTATCTGTAGCTCCACTGGAATGTACCACACTTATTTACTAACACATGCGTCATACAAAAGTACCTCATTTCATATCCTATTAGTTCGTGGTCCTCACAACACAAACTTGCTTTCTCTCCCGACCAAAGGTCTTCGGACTTAGAGACTAGAGTATCACCAAACAGAAACTCATTATTTCCCCGTATCAACACGCCTAAATACGGAGTTTTCGATGCAAACATTTAAAATGATCATTTATTCATCCATGCTTTCCAGTTAACACTATAACGTATAATGGCGAAATGGCGTATGGCCTCCGTAGAGAACTGATATAGATATTTTAAATTGACGTCTGTAAATGACCTGCGCGCGTATGAGAATGAGGCCCTACTAATGATGGAATTCTAATTTTCAATATCTCACACACACACACACACACACACACACACACACACACACACACAGTATCCGTGCCAGAGGACCAGGGAATTAACTAAGGTTCAAATCCTCGACAAGGCCAGGAATTGAACCTGGGACCCCTTAGACCAAAGACTAGCACCCTAACCAGTTAGCATTGGAGCCGGACCAGAACAGTGAGAATGTAGAAGAAAAAGTCAATCGATAGAACACGATTTACAATACACTACTGGTACCTGTGCGTTTAGCTGCACATGTACTGTACAGTAAGGAACCAGTTCATCGATTAAAAATGTACCTTAGGTACACTTATTTATTTATTTATTTATTTATTTATTTATTTATTTATTTATTTATTTATTTATTTATTTATTTCCTATGGCAAGAGGATACACTGTTACAATAGTACAAATATGTATAAATTAGTAGTAGGTTTAAATTAGTGGACTTCTGAAAAGAGCCATTTCTAGTTCTAGTCATTTTTCTCATATTGGAGTATCCTCTGATTGTCTGACCCCATGGTGTAGGGGGAAACGCGTCCGCCTGTCACCCAGTGGCCCCGGGTTCGATTCCGGCCGGGTCAAGGGTTTTAAATTGTAATGATTAATATCCCTGGCCTGGGGACCGGGTGTTTGTAACGTCATTAATATGCACACGAATTACTTTCCTCACACACAACATTCCACACTACCGCCATTCCAATTACACGCAGGTTCATACAATATGATGCCAGTAGGGGCTAAAGATCCACATGGGTCGACAGCCCGAACAAATAGCATTTTTTTTAAATCCTCAGATTGCTGGGATATCCACAAAGCAAAGATTTCAAGTCTAGCAGCCAATGCAGTTGTTATATTGGCATCACCCAGGAGTCACATGTAGGGCATTTTAAAGTTATACCTACGGACGCGCAGCAACTACACCGATAGTACAAGAGATATAGACTGCCTGTAGGACAAATGGCTCCCGTAAGTAGGACACCGCAAAGAACTAGTGGAGTGCAAATCTGCATAGTGGTTTCCACGGTATCAATCGAGAAAGCTCAATTTGGTGATAGAGCTAGATTTCAAAAACAGGAAATAATACTCTTAGCAGATTAATCTATGGATGAATTATCCAGTATGGAGGAACTTAGGGCAATAAAGTTAAGCTAATATAGACCGTAACAATCAACAAAAATAGACCGCAGATTACGGAGATAACATTTGAAAAGTATTACAATATAAAACAAAAACACAGATATTCTCTGGAAACCTCAAATACAAATAATATCACGAATAAAAGTACATGATATTGGTATACGAAAACATCTAATAAGATTTTGAATTAATGTACTTGGTTCACCTATTTATGAAAATTATTATTTAACATGATCCTTCCAATGGTAACACAGTTCCTATATTCTATTATCATGAACCTAAGATACATTTATTAAATGAAAATCCACAATCTGTCTCCAGTCATTTGACTGGGTGAGGAATGGAATGAATGAAGCCCCGTTCTAGCGGCGAGGATGGGAATTGTGCCGTCTGCCGAAGCCTGTCGCACTCCTCTGGGGCAATGATTAATGAAATGTTATTAGAGTGTGTTTCTGGAATCTGACAGTGAAAAACCTGTCCCACCTCCACTTTGTCCAGCACAAATCTCACATGGATTGACCGGGATTTGAACCACGAAACCCAGCAGTGAGATGCCGGTGCGCTGCCGCCTGAGCCGCGGAGGCTCACATTTATTAAAATTAATACTAAATTAATTATGATTCACTGTACACTGTAATTGCAGTAGGGCTGATGACCTAGACGTTAGGTCCCTTTAAACAACAAGCATCATTATCAGCATCAAGTAATTGTAGTGGGCCACCTCACTTAATATCAACCAACGGGATCACTTCGTTGCAGCTTCCTTTATTGATCAATTATGTATCCTTAACTCATAGATATCTCGAAAATTTCCTTTAATTCATTCTCTAGGATTGATGTTAAAATTAATAAGGACTTTCAGTAAATTTTTAATCCCACGAAAATTATAGGTCATCGCATTGGGCAAAATTTTCCCATTGGGTGAAAATAATGACCCTAGAGGAGTGGGACAGGCTTCGGCAGCCGGTACAGTTACGATCCTCGCCGCTAGATGGGGGTTTCATTCATTCCATTTCTGACCCTGCTGAAACTACAAACAGGCTGTGGATTTTCATTTACATAAAAATAATGTATTCTATGTATGATACTGTATGTTCATGAAAATGGTTTAAATAGATTTTTGCTATTGATTTTACGTTGTACCAACTCAGGTTTCATGGTAACGGTGCGATAGTACACTGACAGGACTGGCAAGGAAGCGAGTGTAGCTTTAATTGAGATACACTGGTCTGAAGAAAGGAAACCATGTAATACAATATTTAGGGCTGCCGACAGTGGGGTTCAAACCAGTGGAAACAAACGGTAGTTTTTGAGACATGTTGATGTAGGTATCAGAATTAACCTGAATATCGCCATACATTCTGTAAAGTTTGCGCTAAATTTTCATTGGTTATATTTGTGCTCTGAGCTCATATGTCTACTTGGCGGTTGCTTTAGCTGACCTCCAAGGTAAGGCCGTCCTTTCTTCCCGAGAACCTGATTCTCCATATGTGAACGGTCATTCTTATTGTAATAAATGCATAAATGAGCCGCAAAGACGGCGCGTGCTGGAAGGCCTCGCCTGGCTTGGCTCGCTGTCAACGAGCTCATGGACAGGAAACTGGATTGTGGAATGTAGGCGCCATTAACAGTATTTAACCGTCGCTCTCTGTAGGGATAGTTTAGGGATTCCAAAATTTTCAAATCAGGAATTAGGTTAAAAATCTGTAGAATTCTGTAAATCCTTCAAACTGCACGGTCAGTATGTTCCCTTCCCTGAGTCTGATACCTTTGAATTCATTTGATATTTCAACGGACATTAAGAATTATCTTCGAATTCACAGTCAGTGAAGTGTCATTCCACGGTAATTATATTAATAATGTTATTAGTTTTACGTCCCAATAACTACTTTCACGGTCTTCGGAGACACCTACGTGCCGAAATTTTGTTCCGCGGGAGTTCTTTTACATGCCGGTAAATCTACCGACATGCGACTGACTTATTTACGCACCTTCAAATATCACCGGACTGAGCCAGGATCGAACCAGCCAACTTAGGCTCAGAAAGGCAGCGCTTTAACCGCCTGAGCCACTCAGCTTGGCATAGTAATTATAACTTTCAGTATTTCGATATCAACATAACTAGGTTTCTCTAACAGTTTAAAGTCGCATAAACACTTTCAGGTTTTCATTGGCAGTGATACGAGAAAAGTCTGGGATTAGGAAGATAGGAGGTTTGCCTTGTAATTAACATAAATTTTCCTAGTGTGAAAATTGATAACCTCAGAATCATTTTCAGGGCTGCCGATGGTGTGGGTTCGAAGCCACAGTTTTCCGAATAAAACTTTATAAGTACACAGTCCATCTTGTACTCCAACGCTGTATCCGTTCTCGAAAAAAAAATTAGAAATTTCAATATTTCCGTCCGCCTCTGTGGTGTAGTGGTTGGTGTGATTACCTACCACCCCCCGGAGGCCCGGGTTCGATTCCCGGCTCTGCCACGAAATTTGAAAAGTAGTACGAGGGCTGGAACGGGGTCCACTCAGCCTCGTGAGTTCTCAGACATCCTGGAAGTGGTTTTCCGTAGTTTCCCACTTCTCCTCCAGGCAAATGCCGGGATGGTACCTAACTTAAGGCCACGGCCGCTTCCTTTCCGCTTCCCTGTCTATCCCTCCCAGACATCCCATCCCCCACCAAGGCCCCTGTTCAGCATAGCAGGTGAGGCCGCCTGGGAGAGGTACTGGTCATCCTCCCCAGTTGTATTGAACCTTTGGGCCACTCTGAAGGATACCTACCTTCCTTACCTACCAGCAAAATTTCATGAGATCTGTCTCTTGGGTCGTTCGGGTTCTTCGTCACTTGCTGAGGTAAAAGGTAGGATTCAGTAATCCTAATCTATCTACTCAAATGAAAGGTCCATTCATAAAATATTTGTATTTTGGAAAAAATTACTGAAGAAACTAATAATTTGAAATCCATGTATAATTCGGACTCTATCTTGTCCACAATCATTTTTTACACAGAGGGGCCGAACGCTGGTTTGAGCCTTTGACTTAACTGCCTGATGGGCATCCTTACTAGAAACCATTGTCTCAATTATTAAATAAAGAAAGGAAAGTCTGGAAATCCTTAAATTCGGCTTCCATGTGAGACTACATGTACCATTATAATGATTCTTGATGGTCCAGCCCCCGTAACACGAACTCTGGACTCCGGGTATAATTAAGGCAGTCCAATGGGCGTGTGCCACACAGTGGTTATACGGCATGGACCCTTAATTGAATCGATGTGACCTGCGACTACGTCATGGACCGACCCCTAAACTTCTAAGTTACTTTAAAGTCATTGTGGATGATGACCGCAAGGAAAATTATGCTACAGTGGCATATGGCCCTAATCTAAGTCACTGATGTTGATGACCCCATGACCATCCAAGTTTCTAAGCTGAAGGCTAAACACAATTTAGTTACATCGGCTGATGACCAACGTTTCCACTTTACTAACCCCAGCACATTTACTGCTCAATCAATCAAAGTCAAATAATGCAACAGCAAAAACGCTCACAATACTTTGTGGCAGTAAAATCCATTACCTTCGGATATGTTCCCTTAATCGTTACGTTAACATTTAAATATTCCCAGAAAAATAAACAAAGATTTCCAGAATGCATCTCCAAGTTATTCGCTTGCTTTAAAGTTATTTCACAAATACGGTTCCACTGAATTTAATAATTAAATTTAAAAAATGATTTAATGAAATCTTAATGAATAACAAATTATATCTCGACGGACGAATTTTTTTTCTTCATAAATCCCTACTCAACGTTTGACGCAGTTATATTCAGTTCTTGCTTACTGTTTATCATCTGTCGTTATTTTGCAGCTGGAAAAAATGTACGTCATTTATTCCCAGTATTATATCTTGTTTCATGACATCACACTTAAATCTAATCTAACCCTAGCCATTATTAATACTTGGATAACCCTAATAATTACGTACAAACCAAAAGTAACTCGCCGTATACTGTAAGCCGATTACGATGTCATATCTTGTCATAACATTTCATAAAGTTTTGTGCATCCTCATAAACAAAAACAATCATCACTACCACCACTCTATATTTTGGACAACCCTGAAATAGGCTAACCTCGCTCATTATACTCTAACTTCGTGCTTTCAAATACACACTACGATCTCAATTAAACAAATTCACAGTATCTAATAACCTACACGTTATTTCCGGATGAAAATTTCAACTAGTTCCCGCAGTTAATGGTCTCCGTTGCCAAGAATGCAGTTTCATTTTTAACACGTAGTAAGCGCCCATCCCCGTTATCTCCGATCAGCGGGCGGCACTGGACACAAACCACCCTCGCTGTCAGTTTCGACGTGAAACATATGTCTGTCGTCATACACGACTGGCCACTAAGAATGAAACCCTTTGGCTTCGCAAAATAGAACAAAATACGATACTCTGACCAAGCAAATATGCACATAGATTTTACTTTTAAATGTGCCACAATAATTGTACACGTCAAAAATTAATACCGGCGTGGATTCTCGTACTCTACTTTCCTTCCCAAACATATAAAATCTTCCTTGGGCTCCCACAAAGTCCCGACATCATCTACAGGCTTCCAATCACCTGATTCGCAAATCCTATCTCAACTCACACGACAAATCTAACCTCTGTTCATCAAACTCGACGACTCTCACTAACAAAAGAACTGGAATAAAAATCCTTACTAGAATCCATGACGCCTAATAACGAACAACACTTTAATAATAAACAACTTCGCATAAAATGGTCTCGTATTTTAAAACTGGATTTTCACAAAGACTGACAAATTTTACTGTTATTATTGTCACTCAGACACGGTTTGAACCGACATAGAATACGTTTCACTTCATGACAAATTCAACGATCTGCATCACTCAACACTACATACAGCGATTACATAGGATTGAAAATGGGTAACCACCAATTCCATCAAAATTCCAACTGAAAATGTTACGTCGAATAAACATCTTAATTTGACATCACAAAATATAAGTAATAAATACATGGAACTGACGATCTACTTTGGACGTGATCTCACTTCGAAACCCTCATTAATAACTTTTTTACAACATTACACGGCACTCGCATACTTTAAAAATTTATCCAAGCAGAATATAAATGACCTTTTCGTCATATTCTGACATTCACAAAGAAACATATGGGTGACCAACTGCGTCATAAATACCCACTTCAAATACATATAAGTTTGACATCATGAAACAAGATATAGTAGGCGGTAAGATGGCATGTCACCTATCTTCGGTCACGTCAGCATTCATCTTTGGGGCTCACCTGCGACCCTCTGTCATTTATTTAGCCATTTTTACATTTTTGGCTGTACATCTCATTTTTAATCTTATTTCCTGGAAATAAAGCATAAAAAGAAATGGCCTTCACTTGTCGTTTTTGTTGATCGCTCTCGGCTGATAGTATTTATTACCTGCACACGAATTACTTTCCTTACCACACAGAAATTTATAAATACTTCTTCGGTATCTTGACCGTCCTTTTTATACAATAACTTCTGCTCAAAAATAATATCTCCACATGGAGTCAAGACCCCACCCCCATTGGCTAAAATCTGTTGGTTGGACTTAGTCTACTTTTGTCGATCGATTTTAGAACAGTGCAACCCTCTGTCTTCAGCCTCAATAACACAAATGCAGGGGTTTCAACATGGCGTCCCTTCTATATTTATAGACATTACACCCCCCCCCCCTTCTCCAGGCATTTTCCCTTTGCCGCCAAGAAAATTTGCGTAACTTTTTCGACTTAAACGAACTGTATTTAAAAGAGTTTTGGATGTAACCACATACTTGCTACATTGCTAGCGGTAGTTCTCATGGACATTTAAAATTTATTCTTATTAGATTAACTGGTTAAATGACCTCATTTGATAGGCACTATTTTTTGTCGACTTAGCGTGGGTAAGCTATACACGCGCGTCCTTCTGAAATAATCCACAGAAATGGCTTAGCAGTATCAAATCCGTCTTAATAAAGAGAATTGTCTTATAGATAAATACAGGACCCTCATTATATTGCGTTCACCACTAATTCTTTCATTTAATTACATTTACTCAACATAAACTTTCTTCTGAATCCTTCCACTACCAACACATGCGGATGACGTCACATCTCAGAGCGTGGGACGGAAAGTAACTACCTCCTTGCCATGTGTCACTCCCGTGATATATATAAAATTTCGAGCTTTCTATTACAATTGACATGGGGCCTCCTGTAATAATTTTCATACTTAAAATTCTTAGGGCACAGAGGTCATGGGTTCAGTATCCCCCGACCCAACGTCTCACGCTCCAGGACACTGCCCTTGAGGCGGTAGTGGTGGGATCCCTCGCTGAGTCCGAGGGAAAAGCCAACCCTGGAGTTTAAGCAGATTAAGAAAGAAATAAATATTTCCAGTGAACGTAACGTATACCAATGATAACAGAGTAACAACACCGATCTCTCAATAACGCAGGCACTAGCACATGGGGGACTGAAGTCCATGCCTGTAGTTTGGATTGCACATAAAATTGGAGGTCACTTGTGGAATAACTACAATATAACAGTCTTCTTACTATTATTATTATTCTCCTGCCACTTTTCCCACCATCGTGGGTGCATATTGCGTCACATATTTAAGAATGGCAGGAGGGCTGAAATGTTAGCCTATATGCAGCTCACCTCCATCAGGGATGTGCCCGAAAAGAACTTCATCACCTCGGAATGAGACACGAGGTTACTCTTAGCCCGCCTGGTGGTCATGATGGTTAAGGCGTTCAAGTCTAAATTATTTGGCACCGTGGTTAGCCGGTTCGAGTCCCGTTCATCGAAAGAAAATTACCTTCAGAATTTTGGCTGGCAGGGTAGATGCCAAAAGCCTGGATTAAATTCCAAACCTTTTCACACTGCTCATATGAAGTGAGGGCATATGACGCTGTTGATGGTAGTTCATCCGTCAGATGGGGACGTAAAGCTTTGAACAGACCCGTTGGTGTTATTCGATAGGAGTAGGCTACGTGCCGACACCAGGTTTCACCCTCTCCCTACCTCATCTTCATCACCATCATCATCATCATCATCATCATACCACATCCAGACTCGAAGGTCGCCTATGAGTGTCAAGTAGAAAGACCCATACCAGGCGAGCCCAACATGGCCTGGGACACTCTCGGCACTAAAAGCCATGGCTTTCCATGGATTCCTATTTACACGCCGGGTAAATTGGAGCTGTATCTTAATTAAGATCGCGGTCGCTTCCTTCCTAGTTCTAGCACTGTCCTGTCATGTCGTCGGCAAAAACCAATCTAAGTTAATCTTTTTTAATTCGCTTACACCCCGGGATTGATTTTTCCCTCGGACTCAGCGAGGAATCCCACCTCTACCGCCTCAAGGGCAGTGTCCTGGAGCTTCAGGCTCTGGGTCGGGGGAATACAACTGGGAATGAACGCCAGTACTTCGCCCGGGCTGCCTCACCTACTATGCTGAACAGGGGCCTTGTGGAGGAGGGGAGATGGGAATATTGGAAGGGATAGACAAGAAAGAGGGAAGGAAGTGACCGTGACCTTAAGTTAGGTACCATCCCGGCATTTTCCTGGAGGAGAAGTGGGAAACCACGGAAAACCACTTCGAGGATGGCTGAGGTGGAAATCGAACCTCTCTCTACTCAGTTGACCTCCCGAAGCTGAGTGGACCCCGTTCTAGTCCTCGTACTTTTAAAATTTCGTGGCAGAGCCGGGAATCGAACTAGGGCCTTTGGGGGTGCAGCTAATCACACTAACCACTACTCCACTGAGGTGGGTATCTGAGTTAATGCGACGTTAAAACACTAGCTAATAAATAACTATATTTTAGTAAGTTAAAAGTAAAGTTGACAATTTGTACAAAATCACAGTAAAATACAAGTTCTACTGTCAGAGTGCAGCGAACATTAAAAGACCGATAAAAAATACCGTATTGTTTGTATGTTAATCGGTGTATACTGAAGTTAGGACACTTGCATTCGTATCACGTTCAATTTTATGGCCTCCCTATTCCAAATTCAAGCAAATTCTACGATGGCATATCATCTTTGCAAATAGAAACACCGCTATGTGATATATTTTAGCTTTGAACTCTGACCGTAAAGTTTCAGTATTGCTGTATCTATATCAACGAATATTCGTTGTCATACATGTATTGCGGGTCAGTATTTCTCTGGCAACATTGTCATACAACGGTAATTCGAGGTGCAACGACTATATATCTCATGATTTCAGCTTCTTTATTTCCAAATCTGGCCCAAAATGCTACTAATGCACAAGAATCTGTCCGGTTCCTCGGATTAAGGGTCAGCATACTGACCTTCGGTTAAGAAGGCCGTGGGTTCGACTCCCAGCTAGATCGACGATTTTAACGGCTAATTTCTGTCTCCTGTGTCTGTTTCAATACACTTCTCTTCACCTGCATACACCACACTACCATCCACTAGAAAAACACGTAAATACTGAAAACATTCCTTTACATAGCGTGGGCGTTCGGAAGGTCAAACAACTTATAAGTGGGTCAAATCCACCCCAAGTGTCAACGCCAATTAATTGAGAAAATGGCCTGGAAGTTTACAGTTTGCTTTACTCACACCGGCACAGATAGATCTTATGGCGACAATGGAATAGCAAAGGGCTAGGAGTGGGAAGGCAGCAACGTGGCCTTAATTAATTTACAACCCCATTTGCCTAGTGTGAAAATGGAAAACCGCGGGAAACCATCTTCAGGGCTACCGACAGTGGGGTTCGAACCCACCATCTCCCGAATGCAAGTTGATAGCTACACGACCGAAACCGGGCGGCCACTTGCTCGGTGGAATGAGACGAATACATAAGAATCTAGTTTATCAGGACTGGGACAGGAGGTGTTCCAAAGTAACAAACTAATAAATGAATCAAAGCTATGTAAATCTATACAAACTTTTGTTCTGAGATAAAAAGAAGAAATAAAACTACACGTTTTAGACACTTTGAAATTAAGATCCACATCAGATAGTTTGCTGTTCAAACTCAGTGCTTCTTCTTGTAAGAACGAGTCCGACATCGGAACCCCATGCGCTCTTGTGTTACTGAACCAAACGAATAATGTGTCACATACGGATATACCCTGTGTCCTACTTTATTTATTAAACCGGATTTCTATAAACTATCTTTAGTCATCATTTTGATGTAAATTTCTTCAATTTATTTTAGATTCTTCTTCCCCTCAGAAACAGTAGAACTCCCAGCACCATATTCTGCAATTTTTCTGCAGTTCTCCTTCATCTATTCTGCTTAGTATATCTTTGTCCATAGAAACAACCACCCTCTTCTACTCCGATGTCATTTCACCTCCGCACACTCAAAATACAGGAACAAAGCGACTACACAGCTTCTTAACTCTGTAAGTGACAGGCCCGGAGTGACCGTTCGAAATCCCTACGTCACTTGCGGCGACAACATAGCAACGCAGCAATTTCATAGTCATATTACTCAAATGACACGCATATTTTCGAATTGGGGGAAAAACAAGCCAAAAGTCCAGATAAACCGAAAATCCAGGTTAATGTGGGCCGGGTAAACGAATATCTTGTGTGTTAATACTCTCTCATAGGAAAAGGCTGTTGAACACGCCCAAGCTCGTAAAATATGGAATAAAAACAAAAATATTTGGCCCCTATACTCTTCTGTAAATTATAATTTTCAATTATGTTTTGTTTATTACTGACTTCAAGTAATTTTCCCAACAGACTTTTTAAAATCTGTGTTTTACTTTCTTTATGGCGACTGCCCCACGGAGAAGAACTGTCGGAACTGGTTAAGGCCTTTCCAACACTTAGTGTAGTGGAATGCACGATTAGGCGGGAAGCTTTGAAGGTGTGTTTGTTAATACTCCCGACAAGTGTTTCCACCCAAATTGCTTCATATTGACAAAGCCATCATAAGTAATATTGAGAAGAAATTAATGGCTAATAAAAAGTGTTCCTGACTTTATGAGCGTCTTAGAGAGCGCACACCCAAGAGCTGCTACTACACTTCACGAAGATATACGACCGTGGACCGTAGCGGGTCATAGACCCCTGCACATCTAGTAACAATGGAAAATAAACCCTTACGGTACAGTACCTTATACACTGCAAGTCCGGCTCCTTGGTTGAATTGTCAACGTACTGGCTTTCGGTTCCCGACCGGGTCGGGGATTTTATCTGCCTGTGATTTTTGTGTTTGTGGCGAATGAAATGGCGTATGACTTTCAGTGCCGGGAGTGTCCGAGGACATGTTCGGCTCGCCACGTACAGGTCTTTTGATTTGACGCCCGTAGGCAACCTGAGAGTCGTTATGAGGATGAAATGATGATGAAGACAACACATACACCTAGCCCCCGTGCCAGAGAAATTAACCAATGATGGTTAACATTCCCAACCCTGCCGGGAATCGAACCCGGGGCCCCTGTGACCAAAGGCCAGCACGCTAACCATTTACCCATGGAACTGGTAATACACTTTCTTTCATCTTCATGCAACGCACCACACTGCCATCCTCCAGACAAACACGCAATAGTGAAAACATTTCTCTCTATAGGGTTCGTGTTAGGAAGGCCTTATACGGTTCATCCGTAAAACTGGGCCATATCCAGAGTCCAGTTCAAATGGGGAAAAGGCCAGAAAGTAGAAGAAAAATACACACTGGCAACAAATACGACCAATTAAAATGTCTTAAGGTATCTGTACCGGAAGGTATACCTCAAAGCCGCGCATTCAAAATAAGCGCCTTAATGAACTCCTCTATCGGTTAAAAGGTGAAAGTGATACAACATGAAGTTAGAATTTTAAACAGAAGATGTCACTACTAAAATACTAAGTAATTTTGTTATTGTGAAGTTTCCTAAACTGACTGCATTTATCCTTGTTTTGTTTGCTACAAATCAAGAAGTTTGAACTTTTTTTCACAGATGTCACTACCAAAAATACTCTGATCATGCACTCTGGTGCAAGGTGAAAGAACTGATAACTTAAAGAAGTTTCATATTTCTGTGTTTTCATAACTGAATCTATGTTCATTCATTTTTGGGTTGGCAAACTTCTTTTCTTTCCGCCAATTTTAAATCTAGCCAATCAGGAATGTTTGTAATTAATGTTCAACCTATCACAGGCTTCTTGTTCGATTTTGAGTGTAACTTTTCTGATTAACCAATAACATTGAGAGGGTATGTACGGAGTAGCCCAGAATCCTCTCGAACCTTCCCTGAGGGTATATAAGCTGCGGCTTTTCATGTTTCCTGGCCAATTGATCGTCGTATTTCTAAGTGTATTTCGGCAGCCAGAACATCTACAAGGTAATGGCCAAATAAATTCTCTTTTCTGTAGCTATCTCCGCAGCTTTTTACGAGGGGAAGGTCCGAATTCTTGACTATGTAACTATACTTTTCTGAAATGTAAATCTTCTTTCGGCTAATGTAAACATTTCATAAATTCTTTAACTGTAAATCGGGGTTAGAGAGTGAGTTACCCTCTCGAGCTCCCCTCCATCTTGTTTTGAGGTGACTTCGTTTTGCATCATTTCGTTCCTGTAATATGTTAAAGTTATTTCCATACGAGCCACCTCAGTAGTTTGGGACTAACCCCAGTTTCATCGGCCGAGAGCCCTGTTTTTAAATTGTTCATTGTCTTGGAGCACAGTGTACGCCTAAATTCAGTTTGTGTTTGAGTCGTTTATTTAACCTGTTCTTTTTCACAAAGGCCCTGTAAGTTGGGTACTAGATACTCCTGAGTAAAAATATTTCAATTTCTAAATAGTGCCTTTAGAGGCCAGAGATTGTGAGATTTTCATGTAATGTTGCCTTGAGTAGGCTGGAAGAAACTGAGAGCCTGTTAGCTCTTTCCAAAATTTTGTAATAGTGAAGGGTGCCTCTGGAAGGCTTGATATTGTACTTTGGCCCTTGAGTAAATGATTCCGTGTTTTCAATTAATGTTGTAAACTGGACCCGGTATCCCTGGAATTGTAAAACTACGGGCTTGAAGCCCAGAATCTGTAAAATTCACTAATCTTGGATTTTCCTAGTCTCATTTCAAGATTGCTAATTGTATCTGTTACGTTGTTAATTGTTAATTTTTGAAATTCTAAAGAAATATAACCTTTGTTAAAGTTTTTTTAAATTCTTGATATTGTAGTTAGACTCATTCAACACCCGCAGCTTCTTTCACCTCTTTCTGCTCCACGGGTATCCCCGTAACAGTATATTTTATTGAAAATGAATGAATGAATGAATGGCGATCTAAAGGACGGAGTGAGTTGGCCGTGAGGTTAGGGTTAGGGGTGTGCAGCTGTGAGCTCGCATTCGAGAATTGGGGTTCAAATCCCACTTTCGGCAGCCCTGAAGATGATTTTCTGTGTTTTCCTATTTTCACACCAGGAAAATGCTGGGGCTGTACATTAATTACGGCTGTGGTCGCTTCCTTCCCACTCCTATACTGTACCATCGTCGCCATAAGACCTATCTGTATCGATGTGACGTAAATCAAATGACTTAATAAAACAAGCTAGGGGTAGCGTGCCTGCTTCTTACCGGAGAGCCCCAGGTTCGATTACCAACAAGGTCAGGAACGTTTACCTGACTCTGAGGGCTGGTTCGACGTCCATCTCAGCCTACGTGAGAACAATTTAGTAGTTAGGCTATATAACGGTGAGACAGCGGTTCCAGTCTAGAAAGCCATGAATAACGACCGAGAGGTTTCGTCTTGCTGACAACGGGTCACCTCAGGCCGAGCAGCGATCGTTTGGTAGGCCAAGGCCTGCAGCGCAATGGGGTGTTTGGAATGAATGAATAACCTCATCCAGCAACTACGAAAGACGGACACACTTTTAAATCTAAAACTAGATCTGTTATATTGACTAGCTGATGTACTCATCGTTGACACGTTAGTTCTATACAATTGCAGCAGTACCGCCATCTAGCGATGAGTGGCAGCAGCAGTGATAGAGCACATTCTTCAACAATAGTCAGTCAATCTAATGTCATCACTGGTTAATTTTAAAGGGGTGCTTTAACTCGTAAAAGTGTAATTTCCTTGAGAATCATTAGAGGTACAAAATAGAATGAATTTTATGTACACATGCTAGGCTATACTTAGTGATAAGACAAACGATTTTCCCCTTTATTTAGGTTTTCAGCTGATACAAACATTTGCGAGTTCATTAAATGCATATATATTAATGACCATCGTTTTGAAAAGATGGGTTATTGAAAAATCAGAATAATGTTGTGTTTCATCTGAATAGCTAAGATAGGATACATCCGTACCAAATGTAAGCTGAATTGATATGGGTCTGTTTGTGTATAATAGGTAGTGAAAATTGTATACAGATCGTTTTCTTAAAAGACTTAATATTACCTGCCGATCATCTCCTCCATCTGACCCAATTCATATTATCACTCAATTTGTTTCCCTTTTAATGTTGATGATGTTTCGTTTCCTCTCTATTAATCCTGGAGATAGTCCTTTTGTTAGGATGTTACCTGCTATGATGTGTTGTGACAAGCATAGACCCAGTTTATTGTACCCAAGAGGATCCTTTCTCCACCAATATTGATACTACGAGACCCGAGGCTGGTACTTGCTTCGCTTTCTCGCTGGGTTTTTCTCTGCTTCACTTCCTCCGACTGTCAATAGTGATCTGCTTCCCCGTTTCTGGTCGCTTTCCAGTACAATCAAGGGTACCACCAAGTTCAAGCTTTCCACTCGTCCACGATTAAATAAATATGGGGATGTGAAATGGATTCAGGAAATGAAATGATCGTGATATTGATAGTGATAATAATAATAATAATAATAATAATAATAATATAATATAATATAATATAATATAATATAATATAATATAATATAATATAATATAATATAATATAATATAAATATTATTGTTGTTGTTGAGTCATCAGTCCATAGACTGGTCTGATGCAGCTCTCCATGCCACCCTATCCTGTGCTAACCTTTTCATTTCTACGTAACTATTGCATCCTACATCTGCTCTAATCTGTTTGTCATATTCATACCTTGTTCTACCCCTACCGTTCTTGCCACCTACACTTCCTTCAAAAACCAACTGAACAAGTCCTGGGTGTCTTAAGATGTGTCCTATCATTCTATCTCTTCTTCTCGTCAAATGTAGCCAAATCGATCTCCTCTCACCAATTCGATTCAGTATCTCTTCATTCGTGATTCGATCTATCCATCTCACCTTCAGCATTCTTCTGTAACACCACATTTCAAAAGCTTCTATTCTCTTTCTTTCTGAGCTAGTTATCGTCCATGTTTCACTTCCATACAATGCCACGCTCCACACAAAAGTCTTCAAAAACATCTTTCTAATTCCGATATCAATGTTTGAAGTGAGCAAATTTCTTTTCTTAAGAAAGCTCTTCCTTGCTTGTGCTAGTCTGCATTTTATGTCCTCCTTACTTCTGCCATCGTTGGTTATTTTACTACCCAAGTAACAATATTCATCTACTTCCTTTAAGACTTCGTTTCCTAATCTGATATTTCCTACATCACCTGCCTTCGTTCGACTGCACTCCATTACTTTTGTTTTGGACTTATTTATTTTCATCTTGTACTCCTTACCTAAGACTTCATCCATACCATTCAGCAACTTCTCGAGATCTTCTGCAGTCTCAGATAAAATAACAATATCATCGGCAAATCTCAAGGTTTTGATTTCCTCTCCTTGGACTGTGATTCCCTTTCCAAATTTCTCTTTGATTTCCTTTACTGCCTGTTCTGTGTAAACATTGAAAAGGAGAGGGGACAAACTGCAGCCTTGCCTCACTCCTTTCTGGATTGCTGCTTCTTTTTCAAAGCCCTCGATTCTTATCACTGCAGACTGATTTTTATACAGGTTGTAGATAATTCTTCGTTCTAGGTATCTGATCCCTATCATCTTCAGAATCATAAATAGCCTGGTCCAATCAACATTATCGAATGCCTTTTCTAGATCTACGAATGCCATGTACGTGGGCTTGTCCTTCTTGATTCGATCCTCTAAGATCAGACGTAAAGTCAGGATTGCTTCACGTGTTCCTACATTTCTTCTGAAGCCAAATTGATCTTCCCCCAACTCAGCTTCAACCTGTTTTTCCATTCTTCTGTAAATAATACGTGTTAAAATTTTGCAGGCATGAGATACTAAACTAATAGTGCGGTAGTTTTCACACCTATCAGCACCGGCTTTCTTGGGAATAGGTATAACAACATTCTGCCGAAAATCGGATGGGACTTCTCCTGTCTCATACATCTTGCACACTAAATGAAATAACATTACCATGCTGGTTTCTCCTAAGGCAGTCAGTAATTCAGAGGGAATATCATCAATTCCAGGTGCCTTGTTCCTATTTAGGTCACTCACAGCTCTGTCAAACTCTGACCTCAAAATTGGGTCTCCCATTTCATCAGCATCAACAGCCTCTTCATGTTCCAGAAATAAATTATCTACATCGTTACCTTGATACAACTGTTGGATATGCTCCTGCCATCTTTCTGCTTTGTCTTCTTTCCCTAGAAGTGGCTTTCCATCTGAGCTCTTAATATTAATGCACCTAGATTTCCTTTCTCCAAAGGTTTCCTTGATTTTCCTGTATGCAGCATCTACCTTTCCCAGGACCATACAGCCTTCGACATCCTTGCACTTCTCCTTCAACCATTCTTCCTTAGCTACCTTGCACTTTCTATCCACTTCATTCTTTAATCGCCTGTATTCTTTTCTGCCCTCTTCATTTTTAGCATTCTTGTATTTTCGTCGTTCATCAATCAGGTCTAGTATCTCCTGAGTTATCCACTGATTCTTAGTTGATCTTTTCTTCCTTCCTAACATTTCTTCAGCAGCCCTACTGACTTCATTTTTCATGACTCTCCACTCTTCCTCTACTGTGTTTCCTTCGGCCTTTTCATTTAGTCCTTGTGCAACATGTTCCTTGAAACAATCCATCACACTCTTTTCTTTCAACTTGTCTAGATCCCATCTTTTTGCATTCTTTCCTTTCTTCAATTTCTTCAACTTCAGATGGCATTTCATGACCAACAAGTTGTGGTCAGAGTCCACGTCTGCTCCTGGGAAAGTTTTGCAATCCAACACCTGGTTTCTGAATCTCTGCCTAATCATAATGAAGTCTATTTGATACCTTCCAGTGTCTCCAGGTCTCGTCCACGTATACAGCCGTCGTTTGTGGTGTTTGAACCAAGTATTGGCGAGGACTAAATTATGGTCAGTGCAGAACTCAACCAGCCGACTTCCTCTTTCGTTCCTTTGTCCCAATCCAAATTCTCCTACTGTGCTACCTTCTCTTCCTTGGCCTACCACTGCGTTCCAGTCTCCCATCACAATTAGATTCTCGTCACCTTTGACATGTTGTATTAAATCTTCTATCTCCTCATATATTCTTTCAATTTCTTCATCATCCGCTGAACTAGTAGGCATATAGACCTGCACTATTGTGGTGGGCATTGGTTTGGTGTCTATCTTGGCGACAATAATTCTTTCACTATGCTGGTCGTAGTAGCTTATCCGCTGCCCTATTTTCTTATTCATTATTAAACCAACTCCTGCATTACCCCTGTTTGATTTCGTGTTGATAATTCGGTAGTCGCCTGACCAAAAATCCTGTTCTTCCTGCCAACGTACTTCACTTATACCAACTACATCTAACTTTAGCCTATCCATCTCCCTTTTCAGATTCTCTAACCTACCACAACGATTCAAACTTCTAACATTCCACGCTCCGACTCGCAGAATGTCAGTATCCATCTTCCTGATGATCGCCCCCTCTCGTGTAGTCCCCACCCGGAGATCCGAATGGGGGACTAGTTTACCTCCGGAATATTTTACCCGGGAGGAAGCCATCATCAGTACATCATTCATACAGAGAGAGCTGCATGTCCTCGGGAGGTGGTTACGGCTGTAGTTTCCCGTTGCTTTCAGCCGTGTAGCAGTATCAACACAACTAAGCCATGTTGAGTATTATTACAAGGCCGTATCAGTCAATCATCTAGACTGCCGCCCTTGCAACTACCGAAAGGCTGCTACCCCCCTTTCGATGAACCATTCGTTAGTCTGGTCTCTCAACAGATACCCATCCGATATGGTTGCACCTGCGGCTCGGCTATCTGCATCATTGGGACACGCAAGCCTCCCCACCGCGGCAAGGTCACATGGTTCGCAGAGGAGGATAAATATTATTATTATTATTATTATTATTATTATTATTATTATTATTATTATTATTATTATTATTATTATTGTTGTTGTTGTTCCGGTTTTTTGTAGATCACAGAGGTGAAAGAAGGTGCCGGGGTGAATGGGTCTAACTACAATATCAAGAAAAGAATTTAAAACTTCAACTGAAGGTTATATTTTCTTAAATTCAACCTTAACAAATTTTCATAACAATGAAACATCAGGTACAATGACAAATTTTAAATAAGACAAGAAAATCCAAAATTTAGTGGCTTTTAAAAGCTGGACTTCAAGCCCCTCGCTTTACAATTCTTGAGCTCCGAGCTCAAATTTACAAAAGAGCACAAATTAATACAAGGGGAGAAATCACCTAATTCAAGGAGCACTTACTCCTAAAATTACAACACCTAACCTTCAAGAGGCATACAGTAATCTTACTTTGAAAAAGAGCGAACAGGCTCTCAGTTTTCCAAGCCTACATAAGGCAACATTACATGAAAATCTGATTATCTCTGTCCTTACAAGGCACAATTTACAAATGGAAATCAATTACACAGAGGTATCTAGTACTCAACCTACAAGGCCTAAGTTAAAAAGAACAGGTTAAATAAACTTCCCGAGTACAACTTGAATGGAGTCGAAGATTGAGCTCCAAAAAAATTTAAAAACCTATAGGGCACTAGGCCGACGAAACACGGGCTATTCCCTAACTACTGAGGTAGCACGCATGGAAATAACTGTAATACATTGGAGAAACATAAACGTGGCACCTCAAACCAAGATGAAGGGGAGCTCGAGAGGGTATATCACTCTCTATCCCGGATTTAGAGTTAAATATTTTATGAAATTATTACATTAGCCGGCAGAAGTTACATTTTTAGGAAGAAGGTTACATGGTTAACGATTTCGGACCTTTCCCTCGGGTTAAACTGCGGAGCTAGCAAGAAAGAAAGAAAGATGTTATGTGGCCATTACCTTGTCGAAGAACTGCTGCCTGATGAAAGAGGCCTCCCGCCTCCTGCTTTGACACACACACTTAGTAAGCTGACGATCAATTGGCCAAGAAACGTGAAAATCCGCAGTTTATAAACCCTCGGGGAAAATTCGAGACCTTTCATGAATAAACCAGCCACACCCTCTCAATTTATTGGTCAATTTAAAAGTTACACTCAAAATCGAAGAAGACTGTGATTGGTAGAAAATTAATTACAGAAATTACGGATTGGCTAGATTCAAAACTGGGGGAAAGAAAAGATAAATATTGCCAACCCAAAAATAAATAAACATAATTAGTAAAAAAAAAACTTATAAATACAAAACTTCTTTAAATCAAAAGTTCTTTCACTTCGCACCAGGATGCATGATCATAGTTTTTGGTAGTGTCATCTATGGGAGAATGTCCAAACTTCTTGATGAATGGCAAACAAAGCGAGTAGAAATTCACACAGTTCAGGAAACTTCACAATAACAAAATGACATCAGATTTCAGTGGTGACACCTTCTGAGTAAAGTTCTAAGTAGGTGTAGTTTCCATTTCACCGTTTCGCCAGTAGAGGAGTTCCTTTATGTGCTAGATTTAAATGCGCGGCGTTGGGGTGCACCTCCCGGTATAATAATAATAATAACAAAATAACAATAATAATAATAATAATAATAATAATAATAATAATAATAATAATAATAATAATAATGTATGGTCTTGGCTGCTGTGTGAAAGTATTCTGATTTGGCAAAATATAGGATACAAATGTTCCAATTTCAACGTTTCGTTTTAACTTTACCACTTGACAGACAAACGGAACACTCTTTGTCGTGTGAATAACAAATCTGTCGCCAGAGATCTTTTACATGCCGACATCGTTCGACTAAGAGTTTCGGAAGGACTTTGGATTGCCCTTATAAAAACCTCTACTGTGTTGAAATCGTGATCTTGATATTCAGAGGCCCACATTGTAGCAATGACCCACAGAGGGACTACAGTTATATCTCGGGTACTAGGTCACCATTAAATTAATTAATTGTGAAAATAAAGATCAAGCGAATACGGCCGTGTAGCAAAAGCGGTTGAACATGCTCCAACGAGGTAATTCATAATAAAAATAGAGAAATGTTGTCAGTACTGCCTAACGGACGTAGGCGTTGAAGAAGTATCTCAGTAAATGTATTTTATATTTTGTTTTTACATTATGAAAATGATCATTTAAATTTTATTAAGAACAGAGACCTCAGATAACAGCGGTATGTAAGCATGTTGCGTATGTAGGTATGTTTGTTCGAGTCATACATCTAGCATCAGCATATTATTAAACTGATAGGGGTCATAGTGTTCATTTATGTAGTACTGCCACGTACTCAAGTTCTGACTCATTGATATCACTCTGTCAAGATTCTCCAACTTAAGGTTGACCGGCAACTATTGTCCCCAGTAGAAAATAGATTTCTCGATCCAAAACTTTTGTTTATCACATTTTATCATGCCCTGTAGTACCATGTAAGGCCCGGGATTTGAACTGGTTATAATTTTTAAGTACAATAAAGAAATATCGAATTGGGAATCATCTTTAATATTTTAGTCTCAAATTTGTAATAGTCACTATTGAATTGTTCATAACAAGGAATCTTGAATCTTCGGCAACTCAAACTCAAACTGAACTTTCATAAAGTGTATTACCTTTCAAGCACCAGTCTGAAATACACAAGCAATTAAAAAGGAACATGAAATTATACGACTCCTTCCGGATTATTGTCAGCACTGCCCTACTGAGTCTGTGAGGTTTAAATAGAATTGCAAGAAGGAATAATATTTTCAGAATGAATGATGCAGTCACTGGCAATGTGATACATAAAGAATAATAATAAAGAGGAAAAGCGCACAATGTGCAGGAAAAAACAAACAAAGAGTTAACAATAGTTATTAGGATAGTCCCTCACTGCAAAGCATTTTCAACGAGCACTTCCTTTCACTGCATATCATTGCGTGATATCGATCACAGCTTCTGTTGCACAAAGCACAAACACAGGTGACGTCTGGATCGTGATATTTGCTGGTCATGCACAGTGCACACCTTGAAGTGGAAGCCATGAACGGCGTAGCGTGTCACTAAATGTCTCAGCTCATAGTTCCCTTGTTGCCAATCGCTGTAGATCATAGCGTCTGTAGCGTAGAACTTCGACCATATTTCATAGGGAACCTCTGCCCAACACGTTGGGAAGCCACAGCAGGAGAGTTTAATAAAATAAATTGGACGTGTCGAAATATTCAAGCCGATATTATCAATTTGAGGATCCATGTAATAGCAGACTTCGCCAAAGTAACGAAGACAGCAGGGACAGCTTGTTGTAAGTCCACTCGAGGAAAGGAGAAAGTACTGAATAAGATTATTGTTTTTAAATAGATTCGCTTTCTCCGTAAAATCTTGGTATAGTAGCGATGTGAGATGTATTGCTGTGGTACGTTTACAGTACAAGTTACAGTTTGTTCCCTGCATATGGTATTTGATTGATTGATTGATTGATTGATTGATTGATTGATTGATTGATTGATTGATTGATTGATTGATTGATTGATTGATTGATTGATTGATTGATTGATTGATTGATTGATTGATTGATTGATTGATTGATTGATTGTGGCCTTGCTAGAGGGGCAGGTCCTTCTATTTGATGCCCATGGAAGACCTAAGAGTGAGAATGAGGTAGAGAAAGGATGGAACCCGGTGTCGGCACACAGCCTACTCGTGTCGAATAGCACCAATGGATAGGTTCAAGGCTTAACGTCTCCGTCCGGCGGATGAATCACAATCAACAGCATAATAAGCCCCACTCCACATAAACGCTGTGGAGAGCTCTGAAACCGAATACAGGCTGTTGGTTCTCAATCTCCTTTCATACCCTGCCAGCCAACATTCTGGTGGTGGAAAAATTTCCACGAGCTAACTACGGTGTTACATCATAAAGACTTGATCATGGCCATCAGGCGGGGTCGTAGAGTAGGTGAAATGTATTTATATATTTATTGATAGTTCATTACAAGATTTACACATAGGTCCCTTTAGCTATAAATACATATATCCACAAAACTAATGAATCAATTGAAATAAGATAATCTGAAGTATACAGTAACTTAGGAGCGTTAATTGTAAATCTATTGTTTTGATAACGCACTTGAATCATGAGAAAAAAGGAAGTTGTGGGTAAATATCAATGAATATTAGAATTTGAAATTATCAATAGTAAGCAAGCAGTGGCGTAGGATCATCTATCCCTGAGCTTTTTATATGAGGGTGTATGCCATTCTTTGCAAATACTGACGACGAAACTGATAGATGGCTTCCACACTCGACTCAGTTTTATATTGTATATCTCTGAAATACCTCTGTACATTGTACACCTACTGTGGTGTAAACCTGTGAGTAAATAATTTATGTTAATTGTGAATAAAATAGAGCCAATTACATATCCTTGAGGGACACTAATGTGTACATCAGGTATATTGTCATTGTGAGCGGGATGGTATATAAAACTGTAGTGCTGTGGTTTGTAACGGTGAGGGAAGCTTCCCAAGGAAGCACGCTAGGCTAACATCTCAATATCGTACACGAACTAAGCTTCATAAAACTGCTTATTTGGCTTGCTAAAACGTAATCTAACTCGCATTCAATTATAAACTGTCCTTGCATTATAATCTAGATAAAACTTTGAGAAGATTAGTCTATCATTAACAGAGTGAGGGGGTACGCGGTTTGAGTCACGAAGCTGTCATCTTGCATTCGGTAGATAGTGGGTTCGAGCCCCACTGTCGGTAGGCCTAACCGTGAGCATGGTTTTTCATGATTTTCCATCCTAACCCTTTTCTAGCCCATCGTCACCGTAAGACCTGCCTGTATCGGTGCGACTTAAAACAAATATTAAGCAAAATCAACATTACCATATTATTATTATTATTATTATTATTATTATTATTATTATTATTATTATTATTATTATTATTATTATGTGGAAGCGAAATCAATGTATATTGTCGTTATTTTTGTTTATTATGCAGTGGAGTGAAGAGAGTAATTTGTTGCTACAAATTGGAAGCTTGCCAAGGAAGTACGCTAGGCTAACATCTCAATATCGTACACGAACTAAGCTTCATTTGCAATAAATACCTCACCATTGCTCACGACAGGTGGCAACCTTCCTCGTGCGCAAGGTCGCCGCTCAGCTGTTTACTTGTTTTCTTGGCGGGATACGAAGAGGCCATGACATTCACAAGGCTACTGAAGATCGCACTACCAGCAGACAGGCGCGGTAAATGAAGAAGAAAAAAAAAGAAAAAAAAAGAAACAACACTGGGATTTTGAACAAGACGAGTTTCGTAAGTGCAGTTATTATCGTCTATAACTCTGATGATATGTCGCGTTGTGGATTACGAAACGCTGCACCAATAAACATTTTCAACGTTGGCCTGGCAGATGCAAATGAAGTAGGCTTTAAGATTTACATGAAATCCGAAAAAGCAGGACCATGACGTTCTAACTCAGACATCACATCTGTATTAGCTGGAGTTCGAAATTGTGGATGACCGAGTGAATTGGTCGCGTAGCCGTGAGCTTGGATTCGAGAGACAGTAGGTTCGAATCCCACCGTCGGCAGCCCTGAAAATGGTTTTTCGTGGTTTCTTACTTTCAAATTAGTAATGCTAGGGCTGTACATTAATTAAGACCTCATCCTCTACCTTCTCAATCCTAGCTTGCATCGCCGAAAACCTACGACGTGTTGGTGCGATGTTAAACCACTAGCAATAAAATAGTTAAATATATAAATAAATAAATTAATTAATTAATACATAAATAAATTGGGGACGTTTCGGCAACGACATTACTGTGCTTACCAACAATAACCAATAGATTTGGGAGATTAGGAATGAATTCTGCGTCAGCTGCAATTTCAAATGTAGTTCTCGACTGCGTAACGACCCGATTCTAATCTTTTCCAAAGCGCGTCAAAATTTGTCGATCTCACATCAGATTTATTGCCCCTGTGGATAGGGAATAGAATAAATCCACGATTTCTCCTGGAAAAGCGACAGGTTTGAATGCAGGTAGCTCTTAAACCGCAAGGGTGCAGGAATACTTCGTGACTAAAAATTTCCTCTTCGGGTTCCAGGAAATGGTAATTTTCCAAAAATTAAATATTTCGGAAGAAATCGTATATAGTTCATTCCTTTTATTCAATTACTATTTGTTAGGAGAGCATAACAGGGCAACTTGGAATCAAGAATTCACTAGGGAGCGATTCTGAGAAATGAACACAAAGTTCATAAAGACTAGAAGGTCTAGGACGCTGAAGGTGGGCAAGCTAACTTGTAGAACTGCATGTAAAGACGGAGATAAAGACGTCTATTAGATATTCCAACAAAGGAGGTCTCCCGATAGAATTTGAAATTGCAAAGGAAGTTATTTCTAATGCCGTGAAAACTACATAATTTGTATGCGGGTCCTGACAGGGAAGAGGCAATAACGACAAAATCATCTTTCTGACTCGACGTTGACCTACAGCATAGCTGTCTGTATTATAGACGACTATGCGTACAGGCAACGTACATGACGGTAGGTAAACAAACATAGGGTTGCCTGCCTACTGGAGGGGGTAGAATTACAAGGAACAGCGCATTCTTTCCCTCGTTCAGTAGTGGACAAATTATTTCGTTGAATGTTTGAAGTCCCAGAAAATGTTTTTATTTCATACAACTTATGCACGATAAACGTCAATTAAACCTACAGATAATGTTAAGGTACATATATTCATCTTTTATTCTATGTTTAAAACGAATTGTACGTGATAAAACTAAACCCCAAAACCTGCCTGCCACTGCTCTTGTAGCATAAATATAAGGAACCTCAGTGCACCGGTTTACTGTTTGAACTCACGCATTGGGAAGCACAATATGAATTCTTGCTGTATTTACATAGAACCACTACCGTAAATATATCCCATACAATTACAAAAACGCATCTGATTTTATCAGCCCGCTAGTGAGCTCTATTTATTTCGCATCGCAAAACGAACATATCGAGAGTGCTTCTTTGTTTCTCTGTTGTTGATCCATTAATTAAGAGCTTTTACTAGACTTGAGTTTGGGTGCTGACTGGTCATTAATTAAATAAATAACGTTGTTGGTTTTTCAAGGGGCATTATGCTAGTCTACACATACTCTCCCAACATTTAAGGGACCGAGCTCGATAGCTGCAGTCGCTTGAGTGCGGCCAGTATCCAGTAATCGGGAGATAGTGGGTTCGAACCCCACTGCCGGCAGCCCTGAAGATGGTTTTCCGTGGTTTCCCATTTTTACACCAGGCAAATGCCGGGGCTGTACCTTAATTAAGGCCACGGTCGCTTCCTTCCAATTCCTAGGCCTTTCCTATCCCATCGTCGCCGTAAGACATATCTGTGTCGGTGCGACGTAAAAAAAACATTTAAGAGAAATGTACGGCAACAAATTCAAAATTCGTTTTAGATTCCTGTGAAGGAGAGGATTTTTTGCAATCTCAGCAGCCTAGAGAATATATGAGGTGGAACTTGAAGGGGTATTTGTTAAAATAATAGTAAGGTCGTCGTGGTGATTATTGCTTTGAGGGCGAAAGTACAAATTGGTGAACAGTAACAACTTGCTTAAGGTGATTCAGTGATGGAGATACAAGCCTTGAAGACAAACCTCGCTTAGAATGACCTTCGGTTACAGAGCTTGAGGTTCTGATCATCATCTCGTAGAACAGCTTCTTTTGCCAGCAAACCTTGGTGCTTCCAAAGTCACTGTTGCTGCGTAACCCAACCAGCTCGATCTGGCGTACAAAAGTCGAGTAGTAAATCAAAATAAATAATCGATATTAAAGGTCAAAAGACGAGTCGATGGCTGCAAATTGTCCAACAATGTCTAAGGTGATAGATTTTGGAAATGTACGAATACATCACTATGGTGAAAGGCTCCTTTTGCGTAATCCTGAGAGGAAAAAGCAATGAATGGGTTTCTCACGTGAAAGAAACTTAGTAGTTCTGCATCTCTGGAATTCGAAGTCAAGTGTGTCTCCAAATATTCGTACAATGAACGTGAGTCCTACTGTGAACAACTAGATGTGACTTACTCCAAAAATAATTACAATGTCCAAATAATAATAATGTTATTGGATTTACGTCTCACTAACAAATTCGACTGTTTTCGGAGATGCCGAGTTGCCGGAATTTAGACCCGAAGGAGTTCTTTTACGTGCCAGTAAATCTACCGACACGAGGCTGGCGTATTTCAGCACCTTCAAATACAACCGGACTGAGCCAGGATCGAACTTACCAATCTGGGGTCAGAAGGCCAGCACCTCAACCGTCTGAGTCACTCAGCCCGACTGATACAATGTCCATTACATAGAGGAAGATTTATTCAACGAGAAATCCTGGAACAGGAAGGTATAACATTGTTACTTGACCTATCATACAATCCGTATGTTGTGGCTTCTGATTACGGTTTGTTGCAGTCCAAGGCATAATCTCATCGAGCGGGACGATTATTTTAATCTTGAAATCGTGAAAAATGAGTGCGTGAAAATTCTACTTCCCAAATACAAAGACATGTATTGCCAAATTTTGATGCTGGCTTTTTTTTTTTTTTTTGCTAGGGGCTTTACGTCGCACCGACACAGATAGGTCTTATGGCGACGATGGGATAGGAAAGGTCTAGGAGTTGGAAGGAAGCGGCCGTGGTCTTAATTAAGGTACAGCCCCAGCATTTGCCTGGTGTGAAAATGGGAAACCACGGAAAACATTTTCAGGGCTGCCGATAGTGGGATTCGAACCTACTATCTCCCGGATGCAAGCTCACAGCCGCGCGCCTCTACGCACACGGCCAACTCGCCCGGTATTGATGCTGGCAATGAAATATGTGCATATCCTCTAAAATGATGGCCTTTACATTTGGTTCCTGGCACAAATCAAGTTTTAGTTAGAGGAAAATAATTTTCAGTCGTCCATACTACATATTAACACTAAAGTTTACTGGTATCTCATACCTAGAAATCCATCTCAATATGTTGTAATTATGTACTCAAAATGTAAATTATGGACACTCAGCTCAAAATTACATGAAATGGGAAAAGAGAGTCTACAATAACATGTAGGACAGTGAGGTCATGCTCTACGATACTCACTCTGACATTTAATCCGACGATGGATGTAGACAGCATTTTTGAGGAATTAAAAGGAAATAAGTTGGTAATTACTTTTCGACCATTTTTCGTCTAAATTGCATTGTCGAACAATGGAAGCAAGACCTCTGTGATACTCTGTCCATGTGGGGAAACATTATTAGTTGCATTAAACATCAAGCAACGAACGAACAAACGACAGCAAGAAAGGCCACATATTCCTTTTAATGAGGAATTCATGGTATTGTAGATATTCTCTGCCTGTTGTAAGTGGGGCCTTCAAGGGCAACCCCGAAATCTTATGTTGGGAGCATGCCCTGGTGACCATTGGCATTCTAGATTAGTCTCGCATTGCTCCTGCTTACTTGCTCCAGGTTCCTCATTTAAATCTTTCCTATCTGACTTTCCTTGGTCACCTTTTCTGCCCCAATGGCATTACGTGCGCAAGACCTAGAATATTTATTTTCACGTCCTCCGCGTCCCTTCTCTTTATAATGCCAGCACCCACACTCTTCAATGGGGCGTACCTCTTCAATTTCTTCTTCTGGTTAGTGTTAAGACAGGATGATTGCCCAGTGGTATTTCCTATTAAAACAATGATAACCAACACCACCACTACAACTAGCATTAACTAAAGTGACGCAATGCAGTAGGTAGGAAATAACGTCTAAAATGACCAGCAAATCACCCAAGTACCGTCAAATCAAATCAATCGGAACCGTAGCCATATACTGTATACGTACAGGTGGCAATGTACGAACACGAAACAGAAATTCAGTGCTTGCAATGGCATACTGAAGAAGCTGATCGGCAGCACCTAAGAGCCAGCCCGCACATCCTGAGGATTTCTCAACTTGCGCTGTTTGTGTCAGCCGCTGAGTATGCCGCTCCTGCGTGGAACGCACCAGTACTTGCTACGCATGTCAACGACATTGCAAGGATAATCTCGGAATGCCCGAAACCAAAGCCAGTGCAGAAACTGTGCCTGATTGTTGGAATAGCCCCACCCAACACCCGGAGGGCTGCAAACGTCGAGAGAACAAAGCACGAGAATGGCCATCGATGTCCACTCCATGGTCACCAAGCAGCAAGTTCTCGCCTCAGATCCCGCAAGAACTTCCTGGCTAGGTCTCTGCCGCTGGAGAGACACCAGAAACAACTCGTCTTAACAGATGGAGGAGCAGACTGTCCACAGACATGTCATCAAAGGAAGAACTAGCTCCTGGTGCCGACCTATCTTACCATGTATGGAGGTCCCTGAACCGCTTAAAAGTGGGCATACCTCAATGCAAGACCAGACTGAAGAAACGCAGAATGTGGTGCTGAACAAGACCCAAGCCACCTACTTATCTGTCCCCTCCTGGACAACCCATGCACATCACAAGATGTTTTTAGAGGAAGCAACCATCGCAGCTGCAGGTTTTTTGGAAATGCTGACCGGACAGGAAAGTAATGAATGAATGATGAAGATAGTGATTATTATTATCATTATTATTATTATTATTATTATTATTATTATTATTATTATTATTATTATTATTTTACAATTTGCTTTACGTCTCACGGTCACAGGATAGCGATGGCGACGATGAGATAGGAAAGGAGTAGGAGTGAGAAGGAAGCGACCGTGGCCTTAAATAAAGTACAGCCCCAGCATTTGCTTGCTGTGAAAATGCGAAACCAGGGAGAAACATTTTCAGGGCTGCCGACAGTGGGGTTCGAACCCACTATCTCCCAAATGCAAGCTGATAGTTACGTGACGCAACCCACGCAGCCACTTGCTCGGTATTATTATTATTATTATTATTATTATTATTATTATTATTATTATTATTATTATTATTATTATTATTATTATTATTATTATTATTATTATTATTGTACCAGGGGTACACCTTCCCCGGCTATCTAGGCGCCTTCTCTAAGGCCATCTACGTAAACAAACTTGAACTTGTGAACTACAAGAAACTTTGGTCTTCCACTGCTAGATGTCTCCACCGTCGGTTTATTCGCTCCCTCTCGCGGGCTAAACTCTAATTATTTCATAGCGAAAAGTTTATTTTTTATGCTTGTAAACTTCTTCCGAGGACTGTTTTTTTTTTAATGCACCGAAGTTGTCAACACTTCAGCTGGTTCCTCCTCGATTGTAATCAACGTATCAAACACTTGGAAATATTTTCTCTAGCCAATTAAAATCGGGGGTGTGTATAGGAATCCAGCCTATCAGTAAAGAGTTCTGGAATCTTCCCCTTATGATACTATAAAAGCAGGGCACTTTAGGGCCGTATTGACTGAATTACTCCAGTCTTGGGAGTGCGTCGTATCCGAATGGAGTCCAAGTTACACGACATAAAGACCAAACTACATGCGAACTCATTGTACAATAAAAATATATTAAAACAATTTATGAAAATAGTATTTAATTTAAACCTAGATCAATCAATCAATCAATCAATCAATCAATCAATCAATCAATCAATCAATCAATCAATCAATCAATCAATCAATCAATCAATCAATCATCACTGATGTGCATTTAGGGCTGTCAACTAGGTGGCAGATTCCCTATTATTTGTTGTTTATCTAGTCTTTCCTTAAATGATTTCTAAGAAGTTGGTAAGAATTTATCTGCCAAGTCTTCAGTATACCATTGTGTATTGTGTAAATTGTCATGAGAAACACAAAACTTTCAACGTGTAGTAGTGTCAGTCACATAAAAATAACCTTTAAAATGGTACATCTTTATCAGTCCAATTTAGGATATAAACTCCTATAAAAATAGACGTAGCATCTCAGTTACTCACCATCGATGTATCGTTGTGTGTTCTACAAAGTTGACATTCTTGTTTCACGAACTTCCTCTCACAAGAAATATTGATTTCACTCACCTGAAATAAAACAACATAACATTTATTACTGTATGTATGCAGTATTTTTTTTTCTAACCAACTGTAATTCATTACAAAAGATTTGTACAATATAATAACATAATAAATCCGAATCCAGCGATGGGTAGCTTAAGTTAAATTTCAGTTAGACGAATGTGTCACCTGGTACTTCCTATTGCGAAAAGAAAAGAGTTAAATCAGTGCTGGAATAAGAAGCTCGATGAGAAAGGAAAACTGTTACCGTACTTAGGATCTTATATTTGCGTTGTTTTTTATTGCCAGTTTTTCTTTGTAAATTCTATAACCACTAGATTCCATGTGATGTTCATCAAGGTATCTTTTCTTTTGAAGTCCAAATATGTAAATATCTCTTTCACTCAAAACATCAGTAAGTTGTTTTAATTTTCCAACCTTTAGAAGCGTGTTGATGTACAGTGTTCCGAGAAAATGTTTTTGCTTGGTTCGTATTCTTTTTGAGGAGGTTCTGGGAAGCTCCGACTCTTCCCTGCATGACGTTCCAGGCTCTCCAGAATCCAAAGGCCTGGTTGCACTGCTTTCGGCGGTGGGGGATTTCCGTTTCCGGCTGCCCGCTGGAGTAGTCTCTCCTGAAGGTGTTTCCATCACGCCTTACGTTGAAGTTAGTTGGGACGGTAGGCATTGCCTGCTCCTCCGAATTAAAACTAAGTTTGTAATCCCCAGAGTTTGGTTCTTCTGCTCTATAAACCATTGGAATCTTCCTCTTCTCCTTTGGAGATCTTTGAACCTTTTCCTTTGCCTCAGTTGATCCGCGGGTTAAACACCCGAACCTCATTCACACCTGTCCTGCATATCTACAGGAGCCTCCTCTATCAGCCGTGGGGGCGCGCCGCGACGGGTTTGAGGCCCCCCATCTCATTATCTTATGTAAGATCATGTCCAACTCCTGCTTGTTCCTGGAGTATGTTTACGGCCGTACCTCTGGAGGACGGACGCCTCACATTGCTCGTCTTAAAGAGGCTGACATTATGAGCCGACTGTTTGATCTAAACAACGCCAAGAATTGAAAATAGAATTTACATCTTCTTTATGGTTTCAATGGTAGCGATGACAAAGAAACAAAATGGGTGCCAGTTAGGTCAGACAGTTTAGTCAATTATATCGAGTGACTCTCTAGATTGTCTTATCTGTGGAATAATTGAATCAATGAATAAGATGGCTGACACTTACGGCATAAAAATTCATAATAAATATGATCCAAAAACCCTATGAAACTAGAGTAAATTCACTAGATAAGACTAGCACAAACTTGGCACTCAAAATGAAATCACAAATACTCCTCGGAAGCCACAACTGAAGCGCAGATCTTCTATATCCCATATACAGAAAATTCAGCACAGGACAACTCGGCACTCTTCCTTGTAATAACAAGAATACGAGACTCGCAAATCGCGGTCTCGAGACACGTCTTTCAAGACACGAGTCCAGTCAGCCTCTAGTTCCTACCCTAAAGAGCAACCGCATTTTTAGAGCACGTGGCACACAGGAAATACTCTTTCAATCACTCAGTTTTATTGCTCCATGCCGTT
This sequence comes from Anabrus simplex, assembly GCF_040414725.1. NCBI lineage: Eukaryota > Metazoa > Arthropoda > Insecta > Orthoptera > Tettigoniidae > Anabrus > Anabrus simplex. Next base: position 184,525,945 of record NC_090265.1, read on the forward strand.
GCATCAAAAGCGGATCTACAATGATCTTAAGAAACAATGCTGAAGTTAGAGAACAAACACCTGCAAGACGGCCTCGAATTCCGGTAAGTCTTCTAACAATAGCCAGTACGGACATGGAGAACCGATGGCATTTCCGAAGCACTGATAGGAATATTATGATGCACTGAAGACTTGTGCTGCAGAAACGGTTTCTCCCTCATCCTTCAATGGATACAATTGAAAGAAAAGCATCTACTTACTTTATATTTCCATTTATTATTCTTTCCTTCTTTCTTTCTTTCTTTTCTTTTTTTCTTTCTTTCTTTCTTTCTTTCTTTCTTTCTTTCTTTCTTTCTTTCTTTCTTTTTTAATCCATTTACCCTCCAGGGTTGGCTTTTCCCTCGGACTCAGCGAGGGACCCCACCTCTACCGCTTCAAGGGCAGTGTCCTGGAGCGTAAGACTTTGGGTCGGTATGATACAACTGGGGAGGAGCGCCAGTTCCTCACCCAGGTGGCCACAACTGCTATGCTCAGCCTCTGGAAGTCAACTGAGTAGAGTGGTTTCGATTTCCACCTCAGGCATCCTCGAAGTGGTTTCCCGTGATTTCCCACTTCTCCTTCTGGCAAATGCCAGGATTTTACCTAACTTAAAGTCCCAGACCCTTCCTCTTCCTTGTCTATCCCTTCCAATCTTCCCATCTCCGTACAAGGCCCCTGTTCAGCATAACAAGTGATGCCACCTCGGTGAATTACTGGCCCTCCTCTCCAGTTGTATCTCACGCTCCAGGACACCTCCCTTGAGGCGTTAGAGGTAGGATCCCTCGCTGAGTCTGAGGGAGAAACACTCCCTGGATGGTAAATGGATTAAGAAAGAAAATAAAGAGCACCTATCACGTGGTATATATTCTATGTCAACATATGCGGCCATGACCGTGGCACAGCCCCGTTTGAATATTTTAACATTAAGAATAGGTAACAACGTTGATATATTTCTTGAGAAGTAGGAGTACGAGTAGAGTTATGTAGCCATCCAAAACTGAATCGATTCCTAAGGGTGAAGGGCCTTGGCCCTTCGAGATACTGCTATCCAGCTAAATGAGCTGCACGTGGTCAGCGTGACGACATCCTCAGCCGATCCCATGGCTTCCACGAGCGAGCCCGCTGACTCTCTCATTAGCAGCTCCTCAGCTGGTTTCACAAAGCTGAATGAACCACCTTTGTTAATGTCCAGGAGGACCGCCCTACCGCTTGAAGTATTATGGCGTCTCGTGTATGTAAAGGTTTACCTCGTAGTGGTACCTCAAGTTTGGGGAATAGGTCGAATTTACAGGGACTCATGTCTGGTGAATAAGGCGGATGTTCCAGGGCCTCCCACCACCGTGTCAGCAATTCTCTCATACGAGTTCAGTTGTTCCAGCGGACGTTGTCCAGCAGGATAATGGGCGGATGTGTTTGGTAATGGGGCCGTGGCCATACATCATCGTCCCGGGGGGAAGGGGGGAAACTTCACCTGGAACCAAGGAATGTGGAAGTGAATGCCGCATACTACTGCATCATCATCATCTCCCTGCACTGCACAGGAAACGGCCGCATTTCCAAACGCATCCTCCCACTATCCAGTACGACAACGCGCGCTGTCACAGTGCTGCTCCTGTGAGGTACGTTATTCGCACGGTGGAACTTTCAGGTCCTGAAATGTCCACCCTATTCACCGGGCATGAGTCCCTGTGACTTCGATCTATTCCCTAAACTGAACAATCCACTCTGAATGAAGCATTTTCTTATACGAGACGCCCTCCGTCGTTGTCATCTACAAAGGTGGGACAACTATTGGCATCCTGCGCTTTCCACACGTCTGGCTAATATTATATGGTTTCATATGTACGCATATGTTGTCGCTACGTTTTTTCCATCCCTCGAAAATTTACTGAGAAGTTATTTCTTAATTTACTTAAACAGTACACAACGACAGTAACCCCGTGAAGCAGCAGTAGCAAGCCGCTTACCACGGGGTCCGATTTCGTTTCCTAGCCAGTAGAGGTATTTTAATTCTGGACTGAGAGCTCACTCACATTCGTGAGAGCAACTGAGGAGCTATTGATACGAGAGACAGCGGACCCGGTCAAGAATACCAAGTATAAGACTTAGAATGCCGACACAATGACAATGTGACACCCCAGTACCTGCAGCCCATCTTGCTGTGTAGTAGTCATTTTGGCAGGCCAAGCCCCCAGTGGTCTGCTGTCGCAGTATTTACACACTATGAAACAGCATATCAGCTTTGTTTTAAATATAAACTATTTATGGCTGAAATAGATCATTTTGAAAAAAATATTAATGGCGAGAATATTAGTACATGAAATATTAGATGGAAATTGCCTGTACTCATTTGATGGAAGATGTACCTTAAAAATATTTTAAAGACATTTCAAAGAATGATATTTCAATAAAAGTTTAATATAAAATTTGGCTACTTTTATTTGGCTATATCTTCAGACAGAGGTACGTGTATAAAGAATGCAGGTAGAAGCGTTCAGCCACACAGGGCTTTTATGTGGTTAGTTTAAACATTAATAGTTAAGGCTTATCTCAACTAAGAGCATAAAACTCGAAATTTTCAGTAGATCTTTTTGCGCAATAAACTTGAATTCTACTTTTCTTTAAGGAGTATTAACTAAGAACTGTGCGGGTTGCGGTTTAATATCTGCGTATCGCTAGATAATAATAATTTTGGGTGGCTTACTTGTAGCCTGACACAACCCTTGCAAAGCAGACCCTCCAACAAGTTTGGGTGGCATCTGCCGTGTATGAGAAACTACGTGTTAGTGTAGCGTATGAATTTCAGGGATTTTGGGGACTGCACAAACATACAGTCGTCGAGGCAAGGGAATTAACTATTTAAGGTTAAAATATCCGACCCGAACGGGAATCGAAGACGGCCCTCTGCACCGAAAACCCTCTATGCTGACCCCAAAAAGGGACCGGAGATTGCCAAATGCATTCTGACATGTGAAATTTAGTCTTACATGAACTAGTGAATCAGGAATTAGTTAACATTTCTTGAAACGTGATTGTAAGGGAAGTAGAATGACAACAGGTGTTTGCCAGTTATGTCACGGCTAGACTTATGAGCTTGCCACTGGGTAAGTGGACAGCATCGTATTTGAAAGGACTTCTAGACACAGCCTGTTATAATAAAAAATCCATAGAATACCTACTCTAGAATAAAACCATGGATACCAATGGATTTCCACATTTGTTTAGAAAGAAATGTTAACTGTTATTTTGACACTGCTACCCGCTTGATCTTATACAGCGGTTTCCCATTTTCACACCAGGCAAATGCTGGGGCTGTACCTTAATTAAGGCCACGGCCACTTCCTTCCAACTCCTAGGCCCTTCCTATTCCATCGTCGCCATAAGACCTATCTGTGTCGGTGCGACGTAAAGCCGCTAGCAAAAAAAAAAATCTTATACAGTATTTCTTTGGAGTAACCCACCAGTGTAAAGAAACTTAATGTTTAAAACTGTAGAATTCTTAACGATAAATCTTTTAGTTTTGATCTCACGTGTAAAAAACGTTGAGAGAGGAATTTACCAGCATCAAGTGCACTACGAGCCAGTGAGCGAATACATCTCCATAACTCTGAGAGCAGCTGGTCCCACTCGTCCACGAAATTAAACAAAGGCTATGTTTTGCCTAGGTTCATAAAACATGCATTCCTGTGTCGCCACAATTCACGCTTCGTGAACAGCTTAAAGAAAGTGTCGCAGGTAGAAAAAACATTTTACATGCATTCCATGCGAGGAACACAACCAGCCACGCTCAAAGTTCTGGTAATCTGCAATAACTGAGGAGCTCAGTACGCATGTAAACGGGTGTCGCATGATCGAATACCAATCGAGTGTTATTACCTGTGGTAAGCCAGTAAGGACATGTGTTCAGATGTAATTGTATCAAGTTTTTACGTCAGCAAAGCCATTGTTACAACATAACATGGAAAAGTCAGGTGTTTTGCCAGTAAATTACAAGTGCTGTAGTTACCACTTCCTGCTTCTTTCTGCATCTCTTGATATCATGTTGATGATTAATTCTTCAAGTACAGGTGGCTGCAGGTTGGTGAAGGACGAAGAGAAAATGTAACGCAATCTCCAATATGCGAATTTGTAAGAGTAAAGGACAAACTGATTAATTATGCAACTTTTGCTGCTGTAAGCTGAATATGATTTTCAGTTATTACACAAGAGAAACCATGTTTTCCAGTTCTTCTTCATTATATTCCTGGCTGTTTTCAAATTAATTGAGATCAGTAGTACGTGCGGATTACACCAAGCCTCCTGAGAGGCCTAGCGCAGATCTTTTTCGAGTAGACGGCCTATAGGCGATCTGCATGCCTGTGAGGATGGGGCCTTACTTAAGATGATTTATAATTATGAAGACAGCACACACACCCGGTCCCCGAGCCAGACGAACTAACCAATTAGGGTATCACCGATCCTGTAAGGAATCGAACCCGGGACCTCCTGGACCAAAGGCCAGAACGCTAACCATCTATCCATGGAGACGGACGATTAAGCGAAATTTCACGCAGGATATTCTTCCTGTCGCCAATCCTAAGTGAAGGGATAGCCATTCTGTATTTCTCATCTTGCTGGTAGTGTAATATGCGAAGAGTTGTGCATTAAAACGAACACAAACACCCAGTCCCCGAGCCAGAGGATTTAAGATCCCGCGGCTAACACCACCGACTCGGCCGAAAACCAAACCCGAGAGCCTTTGAACCGAAGATCACTACGTTTACCATTCAGCTAACGGCCTAACGTTTTCTATTATTGATGATAATTGTTGTTTTAAGGGGGCCTAAGATCTAGGACATCGGCTTCTGGATTCTCAGATAGTGAAAGCGCGAAAATATTTTAACTCTTCCCACGAGATAATAACTCGCCAGATGTGGCGTGAAGACAATAGGGTTACAGCTGATTTTGGTGACGCACTTAAGACGTGGTCTTTCCTGGTGGTGTTGATTATTATTTTAGGAGAAATTTAAAAAGGCCTCTCTTAACTGTAATCAGAAGAGAAAGAGGAAGAAGACAGATCTCTACAAATATGAGGGTATTAGCATAAGAATCGGAAAGGTAATGAAAAACCTGAGAAAAAGACACTTCTATTTTGCAATTGTGGACAGGTCTTATGGCGACGACAGAATAGGACAGGGCTGAGAAGGAAGAGACCATGGCCTTAATTAAGGTACAGCCCCACAATTTGCCTGGTATGAACATGAAAAACCGTGGAAAACTATCTTCAGGGCCTCCGGCAGTGCGGTTCGAACCCACTCTATGCCAGATGTAAGCTCACATATACGTGAACCAAACAGCGTAGCCAAAACGCTCGGCGGCTAGGCCTCAAGAAACTTCGGAGACGTAAGAGAACTAACTTTGACCGAGAGAAGCCAGACTGAGGAGCTTAGGCAGTAGAACACTGGCCTTCTGAGCTCAAGATGGTGGGCTCGATCCTGGATGGTGTTTGAAGGTGCTCAAATACGCCACCATCGCGTCGGTAGATTTATAGGGATGTAAAAATACAAAAAACAAGTGATCTACGTTCAAGCCATGAAGGCCCTCGTAGGGGTGGAAGATAAAGGCTTCCACTATCCACAACATCGGCACTTGATGGGGGAAGGTGGTTAGCTCTACGCCGGCCACCTTTGCTCCCTGGATTTAACCTAGTACTCATTTAAGGTGCAGGATGAGTGAACCTCAAGGCCATGAAAATCTCGTTTCTTATTTTTCGACTTCCTGACGGGGATTTTAATAATACTTCTGTGGAAAAAATCCGGCGTGTCAGCATCTCCGAAGACCATAAAAGTAGTTAGTGGGATATAAAACTAGTTAAAGTCATTAAGAAATCAGATAGGAAAGATGAAAATGTGGAGCTTGGCACAAGCTGAAACAATGCCAGACTCTAGTAGAAGCATGGTGATCACCAACCCTTGCTGAATAGTTGATTTTGCTCGTAGTGATTGTTGTTTTAAGGAGAAGTACAACTAACATTGAATAGAGCAATAAACGAAAGATAATAATAATTCAAATAATATTCGGGTGAGTCGCCCCTTTTATTCGCCTTTTACGACAGGTAGAGGATACTATGGACATACTAATGCCCCATCCACACGGAACACTGTTCTCTCTGCTAATCGTCGTTTGTCATTTACTGAACAAAAATGTGTGATATTATTATTGTTATTATTGTTATTAAAAAGCGTGGCAGACGATGGTCATGATGACTTAATGGGGAATACATTGAGATAATCATCCCCTCTTAAAACTAATCAGAAAGGTCTGGCTCCCTCACAGAATGAGTGTATCTGCATAAGAAAGGGAAGGGTCATGAAGACCTCCTTAGGGGGTAAGATAGAACAGATGGAATTGAGGAGTCTGGCACAAGGTAGTTAATATAATTCCACACATAGTTAGGGGGCACAGGATTGCCATTTGACACTCCTCGAGTTAGGATCCATAGAGGGGTAAAGTGTGTGGTAACTGAGTGCTATCTTCACAGGCTTCCCATCAAAGCAACCGTGATTCGAATTTCAGGCAGTACGAGTGGGATTCTTGAATTGAAAATTCATTTTCGTGTGGTTTCTTTTTCCACGCAAAATTGTATCTTATTTTCTAGCTTCCCTTGGGCAAATCTTGGTCATTTCAGACCTCATAGACAATGTCAAATGGGAGAAAATGTTTGAGGTTGATAATAGATATCAAAGAGTACAGGAACGTGATAGCTGTTACTGACAGAGATGAGAAGCTAGAATCAGTAGAGATCCGGAAAGGTATGCGGCAGGATGAACACCCATCGTCTTCAATATGCACTTAAGGAGAGGCCCTGAAAGAAGTCACAGAGGAAATAAGTATGGAGGCAACAATACCTGGAGAAGTAATAGACATGATCAGAGTAGCAGATGATATTGCAGTACTAACCGAAAACGAAGTAGACCTTAAAACCATGCTGTTAACAATAGATGAGGCTATTGACGTCCGAAAAGGGGGAGGAGCTTACGGTCAGCTGTTTCCAATATGGCGGCGAGATAGTGACGGGAAGTAAACGCGACAGTGATCGGGTGTGCGTCTGTAGGATTTATTAAGTGTTCAAAATCTCTTTGGTGTCGTATGCGCAACTGTTGAGAGTTGTCGGAGATGTCACGCGTCCATTAGTGGAAGGGGAAGAAATATTCAAGCGTAATTACTTGATATGTGTAGGTAAAAAGTTTGAAACAGAAGATGAAACTGGTGTTGTAGCGTTGTGTTTGCAATCATACCACATCGATTCAAAACCGCACAAAGTTAATGTTGTCTTGAACAAGGGGGTGAAAATGTGAAGCTACTGTAATTTTCCACTTTTAGATGCTATGGAGTAATTTCTTGTTGATTTGGTCCATGCCAAAGCCTTAGCCAGGTGACGGGGGAGTTACCTGTTTTGTAAACTGTAATCTTGGGGAAGAAAGAAAATAATAATTCTACTAAGTAAATGTTGTAAAGCAAATAAATCCTAGGCTTTATACAGGCTTGTGTTGGAACAGCCCACATAAACTTAATGTTCTTCCATTTTTACCATCAGCACAAAATTTAGAACTTAGAATCGACAACAATAAGTAGTCTATAAAAATTATAACTACCTACAGAATATGCAGAGCAAAGTTGGAAAATTATAATTCAAGAGTACTATAACCTCTATAGTCACAGCTGTTTGGGGTTGAAGAATACTTGGTTTGTCCAATTCTACCAAATAATGGCTTCTAATTTAAGATGACCGGGCGAGTTGGCCGTGCGGTTAGGAGCGTTCAGCTGTGAGCTCGCATCCGGGCGATAGTGGGTTCGAACCCCACTGTCGGCAGCCCTGAAGATGGTTTCCCATTTTCACACCAGGCAAATGCTGGGGCTGTACCTTAATTAAGGCCAAGGCCGCTTCCTTCCAATTCCTAGACCTTTCCTGTCCCATCGTCGCCATAAGACCTATCTGTGTCGGTGTGACGTAAAACAAATAGCAAAGAAAGCTAATTTATGATGGCAAAATACTACATATTTTCTTTCTTTGATAGAAGTATTTTATAGGCAATTTAAATGCAGTGCTTAATTACTACCAGTTAAAGATATTACACACATGTAGATAGTTAATTTACTGCCAGCTGTTACACATATGAAGAAGTTTACAAAGAGCGGATTACATTCTATGTGCGGCACAGAAGTATTAGGCTTCAAGTTTATCAGTATTTTTGATGTAGCTAAATCTTTGTGAATACAAATTAGAGATAATAACTATCAATGAGTACAATAAACAGTACCGGTACCTACGCTGTGGAAAGAAGTCGTCTTCACGAGAATGCAGACTGCACACTGTCATGTATCGCGTAACGCGTTTTCCAATTGACAGCGCGAAAACCCATCTTTCTCTCTTAACTTTGTGTACAGGAAAGTAGTGAACAGATTTCGCATCCGTTTTATACGATTTGCAACCGTATATAGAGCGGTACCTCCTCAATTTTGACAATTTTCTTTCTGTTTCCACCACGACGTCAATGCTTCGCCATGTAAATAAACGTCACCAGTCACTATGTTGCAGCTTCAACATTCTACCGCGTGGCTGCGCCATCCAACTTTTCTGACGTCAATAGGAAAAGTATACAACAGAGAGAGAAAAGAAAAAAGAAGTCAAAATGTTTTGTGATAAAGCTAGGCAAGCTCGGATACGAAACCAGATCGACAACGAAGTGCTCGAAGAAGTTGACCCATTTGTTTACCTGGGAAACAGGATTACCAATGATAGACGGAGTAAAGCAGAAATACGGAGTAGAATTGGCCAAGTAAAAAGTGCCTTCAACAAAAGGACAATTCTTTTAATTTCTCACAATATCAGTCCTGAGATCAGGTAAAGGCTTCTAAAAACATGTGTTTGGAGTGTAGCTTTATCTGACTGTGGGAACTGAGGAAGAAAAGAGGATAAAATCGTTCGAGATGTAGTGCTACGGGGGAATGATGAAAATTAAATGCACTGGTAACATAACAAACGAGGACGTTCTTCACAGAGTAGGAGGAAAAGGAAGCTGTAGAAGTGCTCCTTGAAAAGAAGAATGCAACTTAGTGGGCATCTAATAAGACATTAAGGCCTCCTAAAAATAATAATTAAAGGAAAACCTCGGTTGAGATACTAGAATCAGATTTTGAGAGATGCAGGGTGCAGGAACTAAAGGAGAGCGGAGAGGCGAGAAGAATTGAGAGCTGCTGCCAACTAATCTACGGATTGAACACCACGAAGAAGGCACCGAAGACAGTAATATCATTTCATTTCCACATCCATCGCCAGCGTTGCCAACCCGCCGAAGCAAAAATCTGCGATAATCACAACATGATTCTTCCATTACCGGAAGTATTTTCTTTCTTTCTTAATCTCTTTACCCTCTAGGGTTGTTTTTTCCCTCGGACTCAGCAAGGGATCCCACCTCTACCGCCTCAACGGCAATGTCCTGGAGCGTGAGACTTTTGGGTCAGGGGAATACGACTGGGGGGAGCACCAGTACATCGCCCATGCGGCCTCACCTGCTATGCTGAACAAGGCCCTTGTAGTGGGATGGGAAGATTGGAAGGGATAGACAAGGAAGAGGAAAGGAATCCGCCGTGACCTTAAGTTAGGTACCACCCTGGCATTTGCCTGGAATAGAAGTGAGAAACGATGGAAAACCATTTCGGGGATGGCCGAGGAAGGAATTGAATACCCCACTTCTAAATTGACCTCCCGAGGCTGAGTGGCCCGTTCTAGCCCTCGTACCACTTTTCAAATTTCGTGGCAGAGCCGGGAATCGAACCTGGGCATCCAGGGATGTCAGCTAATCACGCTAACCATGGACTGGAGGACTGAAGCTATTTTGCTACTTCGTATTAGTTAACGGAAGATGTGGCAACTCTATTTGAAATATAATGTAAGTTTTTTGCGTATTTACTTGCCTTTAAATGTTGTGAGGAGTAGAATTATCACATGTACTCACTGAAAAATACAGCATACATATAAGACTTACAGTCGTTCCTCGGTTTAGCACAATGATTTTTTCTGCTTGTACAGTACTCACAGAACAGTGCAACTTATAGAATATGAAAAGAAATTAATGAAAAAGAGATAGAATAAGCAATGAAAGTTCCAGCTCGAGATATAGTTCAATCAATCAATCAATACTGATCTGCATTTAGGGCAGTCGCCCAGGTGGCAGATTCCCTATCTGTTGCTTTCCTAGCCTTTTCCTAAATGATTTCAAAGAAATTGGAAATTTATTGAACATCTCCCTTGGTAAGTTATTCCAATCCCTAACTCCCCTTCCTATACATGAATATTTGCCCCAGTTTGTCCTCTTGAATTCCAACTTTATCTTCATATTGTGATCTTTCCTACTTTTATAAACGCCATTCAAACTTATTCGTCTACTAATGTCATTCCACGCCATCTCTCCGCTGACAGCTCGGAACATACCACTTAGTCGAGCAGCTCTTCTTCTTTCTCTCAATTCTTCCCAACCCAAACATTGCAACATTTTTGTAACGCTACTCTTTTGTCGGAAATCACCCAGAACAAATCGAGCTGCTTTTCTTTGGATTTTTTCCAGTTCTTGAATCAGGTAATCCTGGTGAGGGTCCCGTACACTGGAACCATACTCTAGTTGGGGTCTTACCAGAGATTTATATGCACTTTCCTTTACATCCTTACTACAACCCCTAAACACCCTCATAACCATGTGCAGAGATCTGTACCCTTTATTTACAATCCCATTTATGTGATTACCCCAATGAAGATCTTTCCTTATATTAACACCTAGATACTTACAATGATCCCCAACAGGAATTTTCACCCCAAAACTGAGAGGACTTTTCCTATTTGTGAAACTCACAACCTGACTTTTAACCCCGTTTATCAACATACCATTGCCTGCTGTCCATCTCACAACATTTTCGAGGTCACGTTGCAGTTGCTCACAATCTTGTAACTTATTTATCACTCTATAGAGAATAACATCATCCGCAAAAAGCCTTACCTCCGATTCCACTCCTTTACTCATATCATTTATATATATGACAAAGTTTAGAATCCAATCCAGCATCTTATGTTCATCCACGAGCAGTAGTAGTCACTATGACAGAAGGCAAATCAGACTGGTTACTTTTAGAAATTATTTTTTAAAAAAACGTTAAATACGAGGAGAGGCAGTGGAACGGTACTGGCACTTTAGCCGATGCCGTGCAGGAGGAGTGGGGAAATGCTTGCTTTGTTTCCGAGTGGCGGGGATAGAATGCGCGCTCAGGCAGCACAGCGAGCATGGTTAGCGGTAAGCGTACAAAATGAATGTTTAGTTTATGAGTAGCGTTTTTGTTGAGCGTACGTTAGCGTTATTAGTGTTGCATTTCTATACCTGTTGTTGAACATTATATTTGTTAGCCATCATTATGGTGACGTATAGTATTGCACAACTGATATTTCTAGTTGAGATAAGAAATCATATGACAGAACCATTCAAGGGGAACTTTAAAACTGGAAGTGTACAAGAACAATCCACATAGGTACCCTGTAGAATGTAATCAGACAACTTGTATTTGGAATTTCAGATGCGAAGATAGTGTTTCGGATATTTTTCACACCAATACACACATAACGATGGACATCATTTTCAACAGATACTTTAATGAAAGTTAAGGTCCATATTAGTTTTCAACTACATCATTAAACCATTAAGTAAGATATTTAGACATGCGGTAAAGAGACTGAACGTCTACCCGCTCTGCTACAGCTTTTTGGTGATTCTAGCAATCTAGCAATATATTCCCTCTGACGTCCGCCGTTCGCTGCCTTCTCCTGCATACTACATGAATCGTCCTTTCCTTCCCTTCAAAACGAATTGTTAAGGAAAGTAGATTCAAACTAAAATGTACACTTTAGACGTTACATTTTGCTCTACTTCATGAAGGAGAAACCAGGACTACGTTGGGTGATCTCTGTCGAGAAAGTAAAGAAAAGAGGGATTTGACAAATATTTTTTAACGATTGTGCTTTAAATATGAAAATCTGAAACGTTTTATCATTCTGCTACATACAGTCTGCTCTCTTCTACAAAACCTCAATTCTGTTAAGCATAGCAGAATTCTTCTACGGTTAGCAAAGCTGTCCATTATCGTCTGTGCCTTTCTTTAACCACAGTTCCCATTGTACGTCAGATCTTCTCTTTCTCGTCTAGTGACTGGTAAGTTTGTGTACACACAAAACATAAACAAGTGTTGGAATGTTCTTCAGATGTGAAATAAACATTATTTTCAGTAAGTTAAGAGAAGTCATCGTACTGAACACGTGGCACTTCTCTATCTGCAGACCATGTGGGGATTTCCATTCAGTACCAACACGTTTTGTAAGCAAAGCTTATTTTCAGTAGTGACACACTCCTGGAAGCACTAAAACTTAGCTCCTTGTATGGTAGAGTGTCGCTCTCCGGGTCCGAAGTGTGTACGCTCAAACCAAACAGAGATAGTTCGATTTTAGAAGAATAGAAAAATGTCTAATCTGCTCTCAATGACGTACAATGTCGGCATATAAAAAGTCTCTAGTGACAAAATCCACAGCCTGTTTCCAGTCATTCGACCGGGTCAGGATTGGAATGAATGGAGCCCCCATCTAGCGGTGAGGATAGGAACTGTGCCGGCTGCCGAAGCCTGTCGAACTCCTCTGGAGCAATGATTAATGACTGACAGATGAAATGAAATGAAATGGAATGCAATTATATTGGGGAGTGTTGCTGTAATGAAAGATGACAGGGAAAACTGGAGTACCCGGAGAAAAACCTGTCCCACCTACGCTTTGCCCAGCACAAATCTCATATGGAGTGACCGAGATTTGAACCACGAAACTCAGTGGTGAGAGGCCGGCGCGCTGCCGCCTGAGCCACGGAGGATTCATGAAAAATCTCTGGTGACACCGTCGATAAAATCAATGAAAAATCAGACAAAGATCGCCCAACGTAGTTCAGTTTTTTTCCTTTTCAGTTAGAGTAAAATGGAACGTCTAAATTGATACGCTCACAGCCTAATTGCTCGCAAATGAACATGCTTGTAACACGGCAACTGATACGGCATACGATTCTTCCTCTTCTTCCTTTCCTCAGTTACCTGGGTTCGGAACTTTGCATGGATTCAATCCAGTTTTAAGGCCAGATGTCTTTCCTGACGACAAACCCATGTGGAGGGGCGTACTCACTATTGCACGTAGATTAACAAGTGTATTGAGACAAAAACCCAGTCTCCGAATCAGCCATACACAGTTAAAATTCCCGACCCGACCGGGAATCGAACCCAGGTATTATTATTATTATTATTATTATTATTATTATTAAACATGCAGTACTTTCTTGTTTTTCTGGCAACGGCGTTAAATAACGTATTCTTCAACTTGAGGTTCACCTTAAAGAAAGATAAAAAATGGCGTATGGCTTTTAGTGCCGGGATGTGTCCGTGGACTTCGGCTCGCCAGGTGCAGGTCTTTTGTTTTCACGCCCGTAGGCGACCTGCGCGTCGTGATGAGGATGAAATTATGATGAAGACGACACATACACCCAGTCCCCGTGCCAGGAGAATTAACCAATTATGGCTAAAATTCCCGATCCTGCCGGGAATCGAACCCGAGACCCCTGTGACCAAAGTCCAGCACGCTGACCATTGAGCGATGGAGACGGACTTAAAGAAAGATCTTTGGCATGAATTGAAGCAATTGAAACCAACGCATTTCTGTTCATGAAAAGCTGATGATTTATTTTGTTTTAAAGCTCAGGATTTCAGGTAAATGTATAGAATCTTATGATGCCGACCCCGCGGTGTAGGTGTAGCATGCCTGCCTCTTATTCGGAAGCCCCGCGTTCGATTCCCAGCCAGGGCAGGGATCTTTACCTGGATCTGGGGGCTGGTTCGAGGTACACTCAACCTACGTGATTACAATTGTGGAGATATCTGACGGTGAGATGGCGGCTCCGGTCTAGGAAGCCAAGAACAACGGCCGAGAGGATTCGTCGTGCTGACCACAAGACACCTCATAATCTTCAGGCCTTCGGGCTGAGCAGCGGTCGCTTGGTAGGCAATAGCCCTTCGGGGCCGTTGCATCATAGGGTTTGGATGGGTTGGTATAGAATCTTACTGCAAACTAAAAGACACATAACCCATTCAACTTTTCCTTCGTTTCTACACATACTATCAGCCTAGAAGGTTGTGTTGTTAGCTACTGCAATTACTCACTCTTAAACTATAAAATGTCGTGCACTCATTCATCACTATTTTTTTAGTTTCTCCAACAGAAAGTATGCTTGTTTACTGGCAATTTATTTACCTATCTCGAGATCTATAGTGTGCAAGATAATTTGTTAAGTTGAATAACATTGGAAGGCCGACTTCCTTCTCAGAAACAAATGTTTCTACGACGCTCAAGATAACACAGTGTAAACAAGGAGTTAGTGGTCTTTGCTGTTGACAGATGTAACATGCCGCTTATCTACACAGAACTTATTATTATTTACCGCCAGGCGTCCATTGGTGTTCTCGGAGACACGAACTTGAAACACCCTACAATACTGCTGTCTGCGGCGTCATAAAGCGTGGCGTTCAGAGTGTACTGTACATGTTTGCAGCAAACAAAGTACGTAATGACCAGCGAAAAGAATTGCATAATACTAACAAACATGTAACTTGCTGTTGGACGAACTCGGGAATGGAGAACTGAAAGTCTCATTATGCTCGATAAAAACAGTGCAGTAGGGTTACGGACAATTAAATTTGAAACGAGAGAAGATGGTTCGGCTAAAACTGAAAAAAAAAAAAAAAAATGAATGCAGGCGATGGAGTCATTATTGTCAGCACATATTCATTCTCCTCTTAAGCCAAAGACATCCCACTTCTTCCTTCATATTCTCTGCCTTGTGCAGTTTTCATCTGCAATGTCCCCACTATCGGATTATCTAGATAATGGACGTCCTCTCCTATGCTGCCTATCTCTTCGATGTCGTCCATTTCTGAGAATCAGAACTTGCTATATAAGTCCAGTTCAGATACATTTCTTGGACAATACCTCGTCTTGGATATCCAGTATACCAGTTATTTGCGTTATTACTCTGTTCCGAAAACGATCTCTCAGAAACATCCCATAAGCTTCCTTTCATCGTCCGCTGGCAGATTTGGAGTTGGTTCATCCATCCCTTCGTCGGAAACAAATCGAAAACAGGCAGGACACCAGTAATCGTTACGTTCTTTTCAATGTTGTGTGGCATTTGAAACGAGAGAAGATGATGCGGATCAAACTGAAAAAGTAAATGCAGGCGATCGAGTCATTATCATCAGCACCTATTCAATCTCCTCTTAAGCCAAATACATCCCACTTCTTCGTTCATACTGTCTGTCTTGTGCAGTTTTTTTTAAAGAATAAAGCTAAGTGACCAGTTCTTGTTTGTTAGAGGGGTCTGCTGTTCTTCTCCTGAACTCTTTATCCAGTATTCTCTAGAAGGATGCCTACCGCCTGTCCTAAATAACAACTATCTTCAACATTACTTTCCTTAGGGCCACCTTTTGAGCAGACTAAAGTGGAGGAGAGGGTATAGGTCAGGCGAAGACGCAGGTGAGAAAGCCTGTGCCTATCATGTTGTCATATGGTAGCAAAGGCGTTTCATGCCTTCTGTCTGCACGAGTTAAGGCAATGGTGTACCCAATGCGGAGCTGCTATACTTATTCAGTAGATATCTTGACCACGTGGGTGCAGTTACTATCAGATTACATTTGAAACAGCAGTGGCGGCATGAGACTCCACTAATTCAAATACCTTAAATCATTAATTCTGTAAAATGTGCTCAAGTTACAAATGGTGAGCTGTGCTATATTATAGAGTTTACAACTTTCAATCGCGCGCCGGATCACTTGGCAACCAAGGCGAGCGTGAGGAGGCCATGGCGTTACTTCCGTTTTAATCTGTTCCAAAGGTGGCCCGGAGAAAAGCAGCTTGGAAAGTTGGACTATACGTTAGTGTTGATAAGACAAAAATCCTATTGTTTGGTAATCATGCTACTGTCATATCGATCACCGTTCGACAGCAGTCAGTCGAACATGTGAGACAATTCATTTCCTTCGGTTGCGTTTAATCGCAAGATGGCAGTGTAGATGTCAGCTATGTAACTGGTAAAGCCTCAGCAGACTTTGAACGCCTGCGATCAATCTGGTCCCCTTCAGTGGTCGAAAAAGAGGCGAAACTCAATCTTTATAAAACACTCGTAAGGCCAACAGCGATGTACGCCAGTGAGAGATGCATATTTACGACGCGAACAGCACGAAATCTCACCTACGTTGTTTACGCAAAGTTTTGGGTGTCACTGCGTGGTCGAGTCACCATTGAGGACATTTTGAGACAGAGCGGCTGCAGGAAATCACTAGATATTGTGGTGGAACGTCGAATTCGTGTAGCAGGCTATATATTTCGCATACCAAACAGTAGATACTCGAAGAACGCTATGCGATGGGAGACACCTGGAGGCAGATGGAATAGGGAAAGATCACGCAAAACATGGCGTGAAACGTTCAAAGAAAACCTACAAACAGTTATCGGGTGGGATGATATCGAGAACGCCTTTTCGGACAAAACTTGCTGGCGGAAGCTTGCTGCCCTGTGCGCTACGCGCTGAAAGAACCAATGATGATGAGGAGATAAAGTTATATCTCTTTATATTTACTTCTCCAAGGGCCATTTACCGTATTTTTAACGTCGAGCTCCATGGCTAAATGGTTAGTGTGGTGGCCTTTGGTTCAGGGTGTCTCGGGTTCGATTCCCGGACAGGTCAGGGATTCTAACCTCCATTGGTTAATTCCACATGCCGACCCCATGGTGTAGGGGTAGCGTGCCTGCCTCTCGCCCGGAGGGTCCGATTCCCGGCCAGATCAGGAATTTTTCTCTCGACCTGAGGGCCGGTTCGAGGTCCACTCAGCCTACGTGGTTAGAATTGAGGAGCTATCAGACGGCCTCGATAGCACAGAATAACGGCCGAGAGGATGCTTCGTGCTGACCACACGAAACGTCGTAATCTGCAGGCCTTCGGTCTGAGCAGCGGTCGCTGGGCAGGCCAAGGCCCTTTCAAGGGCGTTAAGTGCCGTGGGGTTTGGTTTGGTTTTATTGGTTAATTCCGATGGCTCGGCGGCTGGGTGTCTCTGCCGTCTTCATCATTAGTATTCATCATAGACTGTCCGGCTCCATGGCTAACTGGTTAGCGTGCTGGCCTTTGGTCATAGGGGTCCTGGGTTCGGGAATTTTAACCATCATTGGTTAATTTCGCTGACAAGGGGCTGGGTGTATGTCGTCGTCTTCATCATCATCATTTCATCCTCATCACGACGCGCAGGTCGCCTACAGGTGTCATCATAGACTGTCGAAGGGGGGACTCGAACCTACCATCTCTTGAATGCAAACTCACAACTACGTGACCCGAACCGAACAGTCAACTCGATGAGTTTTATGGTCTTTGCTTCACTCATTGGAACCTCTTGTTTACTGGGACACTTTTCATAATATGACCTAAAGTTTAAGACATATAAGCTAAAGAATCGTATTTAAATACATTTTGTTCTCCATTTCCAGTCAGGAATAAGTTCCTGCAGTTTGTCGGTTTTATTAAAGATCACCCCGTATAGAATAACATGTTTCGTCCCGCCTTCAGAATTCCTGAATTTTTATCATTTAAAGCGATTAGGCCTAACTTAATACTTTGTTTATAACTTTTAAATTGTTGTAAACATTTCTTAGCAGGCAAAGTAGGGGTCTCCATACTACGAAAAATGTAAAATTAAGCAATTTTCTCAATTTTTCCGAAAGTTGAAGGACTAAAGGGCTTATAAAGGTTTCGAATTGAGTCTTGGATAGCCCTACCAAAATTTTTAAAAAAATCGGAAATCACTTCCGGTTTAAATGCAGTTCGGGAAAACACAACGTAAAAGCGCTTGTTTCTTTACTCGTTTTCTTATTGATTAAAATCCTAGCCAAATTAACTTATTTCTGTAATGTGTTCCTTGGTTCAATACCCTCAGGCATTTTTTTTAATTTTTGTAAAAATATCCACATCGAATGTAGTTATAAGGGCTTAAGTGAAACTCGGTCTTGACTCACATTGACGCTCGTAGTGGCAGAAAAAGGCAAAATGCTAATCGAATCGAGCGGATAACGATGACTAAGAAAAGGGTTGTAATTTTTAGGAACAATTAAAGAATATATTATCATACTTCATTATATTTTATTGGATTAAAATTCGTAGCTCATTTCCCTAGGACGTTCTCAACATTCAGTTGCTTGCCTAAAGGGGTAGAACTCTGGGTTTTTTTTCTCAGTTTTTTTTTAAATCTTTACATTTCATTTGTATTGTACATCGTGTGTTCGCACATTCTCTGTATTATGCAATAAGACTGCCGGGCTGAGTGGCTCAGACGGTTAAGGCGCTGGCCTTCTAACCCCAACTTGGCAGGTTCGATCCTGGCTCAGTCCGGTGGTAATTGAAGTTTCTCAAATACGACAGCCTCGTGTCGGTAGATTTACTGGCACGTAAAAGAACTCCTGCGGGACTAAATTCCGGCACCTCGGCGTCTCCGAAGACCGTAAAAGTAGTTAGTGGGACGTAAAGCAAATAACATTATTATTATGGAATAAGACTGCCCGGACACAGCTCTAAAACTAGACGTACATTTGCCTTATTCAGAACATGCAGCGCTAATACTTGATGACCATGACCGATTGAGCTGAATACATTACTTGTGTCACAAGACACGGGAAGAAATCAGTCATTTAGACGATAGAGTTCTCGGTGGACACCTGTCTGTTCTGCGAGGGGCGGAAGAGGACACCACTCTTTAGTTTCACGGTCTGCCGACCACTCGACTTGTCTCACTTCCAGACAAGAGCTGATTCAAAATCAAATCGCCACGAAAAGTTCAGTACAAAGAAACGTTAGAACGAATTCCCTTTCATTCTGTGAGTGAACACCGGATGTTATGGCAGTGGGGAGTGTCATGACTGAGGTAGTGAAGGTATATGAAGAGAAAATTACTCTTTCAAGCTGACAACTTTATTGCCTACAGCGCGATATTATACTGTATCAGTAACTCGGCGTGGAAATTTATTTAGGTGATGAGGCGCGAGATACATTGCACGTTCTCAGACTCTATAGAGGTCCAGTTCTTGACAATACGATAATTTATCCACTACCACAACAATAATTAGTTTTGTGTTCGACACTGTGAAATTGAGTTAGTTTGTCGCCCGTGTGCAATAATGGTTATTCACGCAACAACCACAAAAAGTGATGTTTTACCTCACTAGTTAGATGTTAACGGCGGGGACGGACTTTCGAATAGTAAGGTAAACGTATTACTTTTAGTCGTTGTAGTGTGCCAGTAACCCTTTCAGACCGAGTACGCACAATTGTGCGGGTTCGTATTTTAGTTATCCCTGACCGTATTTGATGTTTTTTCGGCGCTACACCGGACTGCAGTGATTGTGCAGGACACGTGGCGTGTATTTCAATTGATTTTAGTATGCGCTTGACCGCCAGGGCGAAGGAAGAAGAGTTTAAAAAGCACAGTTGATCGGCGAGATGGCAGGAAGCAGTAGTGCCGAAAGTAAGTATTTATTTACTGCGTTTATATTAATCTAGAAGCTTTACTGAATATCGGAATATATTCAATGAAGTGTGTACTTTGGTTAGTGAACGTAAATTTTGAAGCTACACCATCGTACGTGATACAACGAGGTTTTGAATTTTGATACGCACAATTGTGTGGGTCCTGTTTTTCGGATGTTAGTTTTTATTTTGTAAAATAAACTATTAATATGTGTATTGAGGAGCATTTTAGTCAGTTCTTGACGTACAAACAAAAATTCACACCTCCAGTTTTCTTTCAGGTCTGAAAGGGTTATGTAGCAGCCGCAGGCAGTGAGATTTCAAAACGAGTAGCGAAAACTAGTCAGCATCACTTTGGTGGCTACAGTTAGCTTTACGTCACACCGACACAGATAGGCCTTATGGCGACGATGGAATATGAGAGGTTTATGACTGAGTGCCTGGTGTGAAAATGGAAAAACACGGAAAACCATCTTCAGGGCTGCCAACAGTGGAATATCACAAGATGTTCAAGATCTCGTGGGTAGACCACATCACCAACGAGAAGGCACTCCGTCGAGTTGGAAAATCAAGTGAAGTCTTCAACCTCGCAAAACGCAGAATGACCTCGGTCACGTGTTCCGATATGACGAATACAGCCCGGTACAGCTCTTTATAGGAGGAAAACATGGAGGTCGACGGAGAAGACTGTGTACATGCAAGGTACAGCAACTGTGGTAGGGGAAACACAAAATAGAAATGAAAAGGAAAACCTCTATGATGGTCGCCAACCTTCTGTCCAGGATACGGCACAAGAAAAGAAAGAAGAAGTAGAGAAAATCTCTCACACATTCTGGATACATTTGTAGCCCGTGAAATGATTGAGTGAACATACTTCTTTTCCTGCAAAACAGGAAAGAGGAGTAGAGAGTATTTTGACCCCAAGAAAGTACTGTAAAAACAAAGCAAAGTCAAGTCATCTTCGTACAGGCCATGAAGACCCTTGGAGGGATGGAAGGTAAAGGCTTCCACTATCCGTAACCTCGGCACTTGGTGGGGTGGAGTGGTTAACTCTACGCCCAGCCGCCTTTGCCCCCTGGAATTAACCTGGTACTCATTTTGGTGTAGGTTGAGTGAACCTCACGGCCATGTGCAGCTCCGGAAGTGAAAATCTCGTTTCTTAATTTTTCGACTTCTTCATGGAGAATCGAACCCCTGTCCTTCCGGGTAACCGAGCATGCCTTTACCGCCTCGACAAGGCAGCCCGTAAGTACAGTATGTACTGTGTAGCGCTTTTAAAACGACTGTCTGGTCACCCTTTGTAACATATGTTTCCATTTATACCTGTGTCCTGACTGCATTTGTACTTAAAATGCAAAGTGAATGCATTTCTTTAAGCAGACAGAGATGGGCTGGGCGGATGTATGGCGGATGTCGACAATCTGGCCGTGTGATTGCGGGCGCCTCGCCGCGTCGGGCGGAACCCATCTCAAAGAAATCTCCTGTGTGTAAGTAAATAGTATTTCTGCCTTACAACGCACCTTCCAATGAAACTACAGTAAGAAGATTTCATATTTATCATTCAAAACGTCGTTACAGTACATTCCACGATAATGGATTTCAAAAAAGGCATTTTAGGACTAAACGGAAATCACCTTTCAGGTCTGTGGTCGTTTATAATTTTGAAAAATTAGAAAATCCAACCAAATCTGAATTTAAACTTACATTGTTAAGTTAATGGTGTATTGGCCTATTTATAGAGTGTAAAAATATGGGCACATTCGAATAAGACGGCGTTGAGCGATAGTCATTAGTAATAACAAGAAGTGCAATCTACCAAGTCACAGGTACTAACTTCTCCCCCTGTGGATGGTGGTGGTAAAATATATCCCTGGTAACCCCCGCCTGTATAAGAGGCGACTAAAAGGGGGTAACCCTAGAGGCTGTCAACTTGGAAACCTGGCTTGGCGACCACGGGGTATCTAGGAGAACCTGTCGTTATTTACACTTAATTGTTTCAGACTACTCACTTTACAATGTCATATTTTAACCACCCTTGATCAATTATCGTTCTGCTTTTTTAGCTATATGCTTTACGCCGCACCGACACGGATAGGTCTTATGGCGACGATGGGATACGAAAGGCCTAGGAATTAGAAGGCAGTGGCCGTGGCCTTAATTAAGGTACAGCCCCAGCATTTTCCTGGTGTGAAAATGGGAATGCACGGAAAACCATCTTCAGGGCTGCCGACAGTGCTCCTCAATTGTAATCACGCAGGCTGAGTGGATCACGAACCAGCCCTCAGATGCAGGTAAAAATCCCTAACCTGGCCGCGAATCGAACCCGGGGCCTCCGGGTAAGAGGTAGACACGCTACCCCTACACCGCGGGGCCGGCCATTTACCCTATACTGTATTTAATTGAATTTAATGCTAGCGAGAAGACATCAGTATGATTACAAATGCTATATAGGATGCTAGGCGATACACATTATTACAAATGGAAATCTACACAACAATTAATTTGTTGTAAATAAAACAGTGTCCGCCTCTGTGGTGTAGTGGTTAGCGTGATTAGCTGCCACCCCCCCGGAGGCCTGGGTTCGATTCCCGGCTCTGCCACGAAATTTGAAAAGTGGTATGAGGGCTGGAACGGGGTCCACTCAGCCTCGGGAGGTCAACTGAGTAGAGGTGGGTTCGATTCCCACCTCAGCCATCCTCGAAGTGGTTTTCCGTGGTTTCCCACTTCTCCTCCAGGCGAATGCCGGGATGGTACCTAACATAAGGCCACGGCCGCTTCCTTCCCTCTTCCTTGCCTATCCCTTCCAATCTTCCCATCCCTCCACAAGGCCCCTGTTCAGCATAGCAGGTGAGGCCGCCTGGGCGAGGTACTGGTCATTCTCCCCAGTTGTATCCCCGACCAAGAGTCTGAAGCTCCAGGACACTGCCCTTGAGGCGGTAGAGGTGGGATCCCTCGCTGTGTCCGAGGGAAAAACCGACCCTGGAGGGTAAACAGATGATGATGATGACGATGATATAAAACAGTGCAATAGTCCAGGAGGGCCATGGCCTACTATGCGACCACTGCTCAGCCCGAAGGTCTGCAGATTGCGAGGTGTCCTGTGGCAGTTGTATTTATGTTTTTTGGTTTGTTTTCACGAAGGTCTCTTTTATACTTTTTTTCGTTATCATGAACTTCCTTCTTCTGGTATAATTTCTTGTAATACTTTTTTGTTGTAATATGTTGCTGTTATGTAATTTATGTTTTTATTTAATTTCGTCGCCAAGCTATTGATTTTTTTCAAAGCACCGACACTGGACTACGAGTGGGAAGGAATCGACCGTCGCCTTAGTTACAGTACAGCCCCATCATTTACCTAGGGTGAAATGGGAAACCACGGAAAATCATCTTAAGGGCTACCGACAGTGAGGTTCGAACCCACTATGTCCCGAATGCATGCTGACAGGTATGTAACTCAACGCAGCCACCCCTTCGGTTTTTGAAAATTGACATTGCCAACAGGATATCTCCTCATCGTAAAAGTAGTTGCTAACAATAGAATAATAATAATTTATTGTTCCTAATCAGGCCATTTACTCCCATCGTAGAAGATAAAACGTGGAAAAATACACAAGTTCAATCATGAGAAGATATCAAGTTCAAATCACAACTGTTTGTCATTAATGTTGGTCTATTTGCTTCTAACTCGCGTATCCTCAATGTTGGCTGTTGGTATGACTTGTTCCAATGTCAATAATACTCTTTCCATCTCGTACCCTCCAATCTAAGCACATCTTCTGGCCATTGTAGTCTTTTTCTTGTCATCATCTTCCGAATATTGGTTTTCTTAAACCGCTTGTACAGTTCTTCCTTGCGTCGTCTTTCCAATCTTCTAGTCTCTGCGTCGTTGGCCGGATCATAGATCTTTCTTAAAATCTTCCTCTGAAATGCACAAACGAGCTCATCAGACGTCTGTGGAGTTGTCCATGTCTTACAGCCATATGCAGTAGTAATACTAGTCACACCTGTGTCGTGTACAGTTGTATCTTGTTTTGCTGGCACATCATACCTGACGTACTGTATACACGTGGTTTCGAGTATAATAAACATGGTAAGCATTCATTATTCTTTGCCGAATTTCCTTCTCGAATTCACATTTATTCGACAATACTGATCCCAGGTACTTGAACGTTTCTATTCTTTAATAATAATAACAACAGACATACATACATTATCATTATATACCGTTATGCCTTTCAGCGTTCAGTCTGCAAGCCTCTGTGAATTTACTAAACGTCCCCACAATCCTTTATTTGCAACTTGTTGTGGCCCCATTTATTTCTATACCTCTTATCTTTAAATAATCAGAAATTGAGTCTAACCATCGTCGTCTTGGTCTCCCTTCACTTCTCTTACCCTCCATAACAGAGTCCATTATTCTCCTAGGTAACCTATCCTCCACCATTCGCCTCACATGACCCCACCACCGAAGCCGGTTTATGCATACAGCTTCATCATCAAGTTCATTCCTAATTTAGCCTTTATCTCCTCATTCCGAATACCCTCCTGCCATTGTCCCCACCTGTTTGTACCAGCAATCATTCTCGTTACTTTCATGTCTGTTACTTCTAACTTATGAATAAGATATCCTCAGTCCACTCAGCTTTCGCTCCCATAAACCAAAGTTGGTCTGAAAACAGACCGATGTAAAGATAGTTTCGTACAGGAGCCGACTTCCTTCTTACAGAATACTGTTGATCGCAACTGTGAGCTCACTGCATTAGCTTAACTACAACTTCATTCAATCTCACTTACTATATTACCACCCTGGGAGAACACACAACCTAAATACTTAAAATTTTCTACCTGTTCCAGCTTTGTATCACCAATCTGGCATTCAGTTCTGTTGATTTTCTTACCTACTGACATCAATTTAGTCTCCGAAAGGCTAATTTTCATACCAAACTCACTGCACCTATTTTCATGTTACAAGATTTAGACTGCAGACTTTCGGCACAATCTGCCATTAAGACCAAGTCGTCAGCATAGGCCAGACTGCTTACTACATTTCCACCTGCCTGAATAATAATAATAATAATAATAATAATAATAATAATAATAATAATAATAATAATAATAATAATAATAATAATAATGCAGTTCTACGGCAAATCCCTGCTCTTACATTGATATTTTAAGTTAATATCCAGGAGCACTATATTTGTGGAGAACATTTTAAGTACCGAGTTAAAAAGGCAGTTCTACAATTAAAAAAGACAGTTTTTGACTTCTGAAAACATTTTAATGTGTGTAAAGATTAGAGGGTAGTTTTAAGGACGTTTCGTTTGTAAACATCAACTGGTTGGAAGTGTTTCAGAAGAATCCAGTCAATGGTGGTATTTTGTGACCATGAACAATAGTTGAGAACGAGAAAACAGTGAATTGCCAATATTAGGCGGCACGCATGAGAAAATGGATACACCGATTACAAAGAAACGACCGGCGCATTCAAGCCATATTAGTAAAAAAAAATTGACTGAACCAATGTTAGAAATTTTTCCACGTCCTCACTATTCACGCGACATAGCACACTACAATCACCGTATGTTTTTGAAACACAAAAGTTTCATGTATGGATGATATTTCAGTTAAATGAAGAGATGGGTGAGTATTTATAGGAAATCGAAGACATTCACTTCCGAGAAGGAATCAAGGACTTGGAGACATGTTGAGGGAAGTCCGTTGACCTTCGAGGGGATTGTACCGAAAAATAAAGCACTATGTAAAACTACAATATTGTTCTCTTTAATAACAAATTAACTTAATTTTCGAACTGTCCTTATTTGTAACTTGTTAAATAGCATGATTAGATAACTTGTGATAGTACATATATCACACCCCCGAATTATATGTAGAAGTTTGAGATATTATTGTCAGTATACGATTTATTATTATTATTATTATTATTATTATTATTATTATTATTATTATTATTATTATTATTATTATTATTATTATTATTATTATTATTATTATCAGTATTCCATTTGTATATTTTGCTATTTATATTTATAAGCTGGAAGAGATCCAAATATGTAGGTATGAGTAATTTGTTTTGCATGAGTGGGAAAACATTGCTTTAATAACTCTGGTAATTTGAATGAGTCATATGGCTACCCCAGTGTCTGTTGTGATGTACTTGTGTCGGGAAATTCATGAGTCATGTATATATCCCAGCCTGATGAGATGAGCTTGTTGTTGTATTAGGAAAGTTTGGTGATTCATGGAATATACCCCAGAGTTTGTTATTGTCTTGGGAGGAAGAAGTAGTTCAGGGCTTGGTCTTGACTTGAGATCACTCATGATTGGCTGACAAGCACCAATCAAGACGTATCATCTGAGAGGAGGGGGATGTTGATGTCTATAAAGGTTGATCATACGGCGGCAACCAGGGACATTGTCAGAAACATTGTAAGGGTGATTGTAGAGGTGATTGTAAAGGAACGAGAAGGAAGATAACTACAACTACAACTGACGCACTGTACGGGAAGGAAGTAGTGCTGATACACGGTACTGGAGTGACACGGTAGCAATGGACTGGACTTCAAACGTTTGTGGAGCGTAGTCTTGTTATGTTCGTAGAAAGTGGCTGATTGTGGAGAGTGCTTGCGCATTAAGTATTGTAGCACTTTTGGTGGCCTAGCATTATATGTTGGTGAAAGCTATCTCAGACTTTCCATAATTTATGTTGAGGATCGACAGACGTGTGTATATATCTTTACAAGTGTTAAAATATGTGAACACAGTAGTACAAGGTACAGTATCTGTGTGAAGTGATAACTGCCGATTATGAGAATCGGTAAGTCGAATTGATATAGAGACAGTGAAGGGTATTTATCTTCATACATGTACATTGTTCATCGGACTATTTACAAACGGTAACTTAGTTCTCGCTTTCGTTTTCCCACGATTTTCATTATTATTGTTGTTGTTGTAAATATGGAGTCTTCCAGCAATATTTTATGTGTGTATTATATGTATAATGTTGTATGTTGATGAGGTGCTCATGCACGGAATTTGTTCAGAATATAGTTAGCTATTTTAGAATCAGTGTTATTGATGAACCTAGGTGCAGTTCCTACCTAATTAGTCGTTTTCAGGAGGTTAGGTAAGGCCTGCAGCAGATGTACCAGTACGCAGCATTATGTACACGCCCTGGGATATAAAGTTTATCATGCTCTTATCTAAATTCGAGAGATCCATTATGGTGAACTCTGGCGCCCATACTACGGACATTTCGGTTAATTATGCTTATTAATTTTATTAAGTTATTGAGTAATTTTATTTATATATTTTTATTCATGATTTTATTTATTATTATCATCAAAAATTGTTACAATTGGCTTCCCAACGTGTGGGTGAATGATTGGTACATCTGTTAGGCTTATAAGCGTAGGTGCACTTGTCAGGTGTGGATGGAATTCTACAAACTATGTCAGTGAAGTGTTTTATATGTATGTTGGAGTATGAAGAAATGTTGTAGCGAGTGGAGTATTATAAAATTGAGAAGTAGAGAGGTTATTAAAGTTGCTGGTACTAAGAATCAGGAAAAGAGAAGTCAAAAGAATTCCACCACATTGAGTTTAGCTAATTTAAGTGAGAATAGCGAAATGGCTGATAGTAGGAAAGATCAATTTGCAACGATCGGTGAGGAACCGAGTAACCCGTCTCAAACTCAGCACGTAGGGGTTGTTAAGGAAACGGTTCAAGGGGAGGCTTTAACTTTTAGTATGATTAAATCGCTATTTAATGAAATGTCCAGTAAGATTGATAGTAAGAATGAAGAGTTGAAGGTTGAATTGTCTAGTAAAATTGATAGTCAGAGTAAGGAATTAAATTCGGTGAGTGTTGAATTAAATGTTGTTAACAGTAAAAGTGATGCATTGTCCAGTAAAATCGATAATAATAATGTTGAACTGTCCAGTAAAATCGACAATAATAATGTTGAATTGTCCAATAAGATTGATAGTCAGAGTAAAGAGTTGAAGAGTGAATTGAGTTTTTTGGGTAATGAAATATACAGTATTAATAGTGAATTAAATTCAGTTAGTACGGAACTGTCTAGTAAGATTGAGAATCAGAGTAAGGAATTAAATTCAGTGAGTGTTGATTTGTCTAGTAAAATTGATAGTTTAAGCAGTGCTGTGAATGGTAGAATAGATGAATTGAACCAGAAGTTTGACCATCAAAGCAGGGAAATTCAGGAAGTCAATAATAAGGTTGAATCTCAACGCTTGGAACTGACCGAGAAAATCGAATGCCGATTTAATGTAGTTAGGAAGGAATTTGTTGAAAACAGCAAGGAATGCGACAAGAGAATAAAAATACTGGAAGATAAAGTCGAAGAAATAGATAGAATTAAAACCAGCCAGAATGTTTTAGTGAAGCGAATAGATGAAAAGACTGAGAAATTGGAGAAAGACCTCAAGTCAGTAGAAGGAAATGCCAGAATGGTAGTTGAAGAAGGAATTAAAGCATGTCATGTAAAGTTAAGGCAGGAGATCAGTCAAATCCAAGTAGGTAGCAGCATATGTAATAGGTACGTATCTTGTACGAAGGACTCTGAATTACCCAAGTTTAATGGTCGGCAGTTTAATCCGATGGAATTCTTGAAAACGGTGGAGAAACGGTTTTCTAAGAATCTTGACGATGGTTTGATTGAGTGGAGTATGGTTGATGAGATGTTGGATATTGCATTTGTTGGAGAAGCGAGGTCCTGGTTTCAAGTTTATAGACAGGGTATTTCGAGTTTGGAGGAATTTAGGGAGAAATTTAGTTCTAAATTTTGGAGTGAAGCTATTCAGGGAAGGGAAAGAGATCGCGTGCTATTTGGCAAATATAGACCTCAGGAAGGTGTGTGTATGACGGAATATTTCTTGGCGCATGTTCTGATCAGCCATAATATTGAAGGTCTAGCATCGGAGAGAGATACAGTCCGCCAGATGTTGAGGCATTTTCCTGAGAAGGTCGGATTAGCTGCATGTATGCAGAATATTGTTACGATTAAAGAATTAGAGCAGCTGTTAGAGAGGTTTGATGCTTTGGAAGGGCAGGGGAGGACTAGGCAAAGTGAAGGTAGAAATTACGGGGATAATGGGAGACAAGGTAATCAGGTAGCGGGAGATAGGAATAATCAGAATTTCAGTCATACTAGGCAAGGGAATCAGGGTGGTAATTCCGGAAGGGGAAACAGACACTCTAATCAAGGAGGTAATCACCAGGAATATTATGGCAGAAGACCTAATCAAGGGGAATCAGAAAGTAGGGGGCGTACGGATCAAAGACCGCCAGATCAAGTGCCGAGACATGATAATAGTGAACAGTCCACGTCAAGTAATTTAAACCGGAATCGGACTTCTCAGTTGGGTCAGATAGGCAGTCCGATACCGAAATTCCTATTCACGCGATGAAACAGGTAAGTTACGAGGTAGACGTGAAAGAGGAATTATTGTATGACCATGTGTTTTGTGATCAGGGAGATTTTGTGTATAGGGGGCGTGATGAAAGTAAGAAAGATGTGTCGGATGACTTACTTTGTGCTAGTGGTGATGGTAATAGCGGTGTTGCGATCGATAATCTTGTGGAAGTTTCTGAAATTGAAAGTGAAGTTTTTTGTGAAGTTGAGGAAGGTTGTTTTGTGAGTGAAGAGTGTTCACGGAGTATACATCATGAGGATGTTTTTGTTGATTTAAGTGTACGTGAGGAGAGTAAAGTTAGGTCCATTATGTGTGAAAATGGTGACTTTGAGATTAATGAAACTTCTGATAAGAGAGTCGAAAGTAGCAGTGCTGTTGGCATGGAAGTGGTGCAAGTAGGAGCTGATATGGAAGGTGGTGAAGATGGATTAATTGTTGGGTCATTAAGTAGTAATGACAGCAATTTCAAAGTGTATTATGGTAAGAATTTCAGTAATAGAGTGAGCGTGTGTGAGAATGGAAGTGTGCATGAGATGAAAGAAAGTCTATCCAAGCGTATGTGTAATGTTTTATTTAATGCTGAGAGTTGTGTGAATGATTTGAATGACGTGTTGTGTGATAGCGATGTGGAATGTGTGAAAAAGTATGTGATCTGTTTGCTTGCATTAATTATGGTTTTGTGGAAGAGTAAACGTTGTGAGATTCCTGCGCATTTCAGAAATAGGGATTTCCATTTTATGAATGTTCCGAATGAAAGTTTGTATGATTCTTGTGTGACTGGATGGTACGAATCTTTGTGTGTTAGATAGAGTGTATTCTAGAAGTAGTTAGTTTTATTACGGTACGCATTCCTCGCTTATCGATGCCAATGTTAAGTTTATGTATAGTTTTTTCATTTATATCAGGGTCCGTATACTGTGGACAGTAGAATAGGCAAGTGTGCTTATAGGCTCCTAACTTCTGACAAAAGGGTCCTTGGAACATTTAATATCTATAGCCTTCGCAGATATAAGAGATAGGATCTGCACCTTGGATGTATATATTATCAATTTTAATGTATGTGTACAGTAGCAAGAAGGGATTGTGTTCAATGCTATATGAAACAATCAGAGTTGTGTGTATATAGCCAGATTATTATTATTATTATTATTATTATTATTATTATTATTATTATTATTATTATTATTATTATTATTATTATTATTATTATTATTGTTTGGACAAATTGTATTTCGTGTGTGCGAATACAATGCAGTAGACGCAATGTATATATCATTATTACAGTAAATTATGTGTTCAGTTATGCCATTATAAGGTTATGTATGAAGTTCTGTTTTATGGTGAATCATAATATGTGATATCATCGATCCCCCAAGGGGGCGTTATGTGATAGTACATATATCACACCCCCGAATTATATGTACAAGTTTGAGATATTATTGTCAGTATTCGATTTATTATTATTATTATTATTATTATTATTATTATTATTATTATTATCAGTATTCCATTTGTATATTTTGCTATTTATATTTATAAGCTGGAAGAGATCCACATATGTAGGTATGAGTAATTTGTTTTGCATGAGTGGGAAAACATTGCTTTAATAACTCTGGTAATTTGAATGAGTCATATGGCTACCCCAGTGTCTGTTGTGATGTACTTGTGTCGGGAAATTCATGAGTCATGTATATATCCCAGCCTGATGAGATGAGCTTGTTGTTGTATTAGGAAAGTTTGGTGATTCATGGAATATACCCCAGAGTTTGTTATTGTCTTGGGAGGAAGAAGTAGTTCAGGGCTTGGTCTTGACTTGAGATCACTCATGATTGGCTGACAAGCACCAATCAAGACGTATCATCTGAGAGGAGGGGGATGTTGATGTCTATAAAGGTTGATCATACGGCGGCAACCAGGGACATTGTCAGAAACATTGTAAGGGTGATTGTAGAGGTGATTGTAAAGGAACGAGAAGGAAGATAACTACAACTACAACTGACGCACTGTACGGGAAGGAAGTAGTGCTGATACACGGTACTGGAGTGACACGGTAGCAATGGACTGGACTTCAAACGTTTGTGGAGCGTAGTCTTGTTATGTTCGTAGAAAGTGGCTGATTGTGGAGAGTGCTTGCGCATTAAGTATTGTAGCACTTTTGGTGGCCTAGCATTATATGTTGGTGAAAGCTATCTCAGACTTTCCATAATTTATGTTGAGGATCGACAGACGTGTGTATATATTTTTACAAGTGTTAAAATATGTGAACACAGTAGTACAAGGTACAGTATCTGTGTGATGTGATAACTGCCGATTATGAGAATCGGTAAGTCGAATTGATATAGAGACAGTGAAGGGTATTTATCTTCATACATGTACATTGTTCATCGGACTATTTACAAACGGTAACTTAGTTCTCGCTTTCGTTTTCCCACAATTTTCATTATTATTGTTGTTGTTGTAAATATGAAGTCTTCCAGCAATATTTTATGTGTGTATTATATGTATAATGTCGTATGTTGATGAGGTGCTCATGCACGGAATTTGTTCAGAATATAGTTAGCTATTTTAGAATCAGTGTTATTGATGAACCTAGGTGCAGTTCCTACCTAATTAGTCGTTTTCAGGAGGTTAGGTAAGGCCTGCAGCAGATGTACCAGTACGCAGCATTATGTACACGCCCTGGGATATAAAGTTTATCATGCTCTTATCTAAATTCGAGAGATCCATTATGGTGAACTCTGGCGCCCATACTACGGACATTTCGGTTAATTATGCTTATTAATTTTATTAAGTTATTGAGTAATTTTATTTATATATTTTTATTCATGATTTTATTTATTATTATCATCAAAAATTGTTACAATTGGCTTCCCAACGTGTGGGTGAATGATTGATACATCTGTTAGGCTTATAAGCGTAGGTGCACTTGTCAGGTGTGGATGGAATTCTACAAACTATGTCAGTGAAGTGTTTTATATGTATGTTGGAGTATGAAGAAATGTTGTAGCGAGTGGAGTATTATAAAATTGAGAAGTAGAGAGGTTATTAAAGTTGCTGGTACTAAGAATCAGGAAAAGAGAAGTCAAAAGAATTCCACCACATTGAGTTTAGCTAATTTAAGTGAGAATAGCGAAATGGCTGATAGTAGGAAAGATCAATTTGCAACGATCGGTGAGGAACCGAGTAACCCGTCTCAAACTCAGCACGTAGGGGTTGTTAAGGAAACGGTTCAAGGGGAGGCTTTAACTTTTAGTATGATTAAATCGCTATTTAATGAAATGTCCAGTAAGATTGATAGTAAGAATGAAGAGTTGAAGGTTGAATTGTCTAGTAAAATTGATAGTCAGAGTAAGGAATTAAATTCGGTGAGTGTTGAATTAAATGTTGTTAACAGTAAAAGTGATGCATTGTCCAGTAAAATCGATAATAATAATGTTGAACTGTCCAGTAAAATCGACAATAATAATGTTGAATTGTCCAATAAGATTGATAGTCAGAGTAAAGAGTTGAAGAGTGAATTGAGTTTTTTGGGTAATGAAATATACAGTATTAATAGTGAATTAAATTCAGTTAGTACGGAACTGTCTAGTAAGATTGAGAATCAGAGTAAGGAATTAAATTCAGTGAGTGTTGATTTGTCTAGTAAAATTGATAGTTTAAGCAGTGCTGTGAATGGTAGAATAGATGAATTGAACCAGAAGTTTGACCATCAAAGCAGGGAAATTCAGGAAGTCAATAATAAGGTTGAATCTCAACGCTTGGAACTGACCGAGAAAATCGAATGCCGATTTAATGTAGTTAGGAAGGAATTTGTTGAAAACAGCAAGGAATGCGACAAGAGAATAAAAATAGTGGAAGATAAAGTCGAAGAAATAGATAGAATTAAAACCAGCCAGAATGTTTTAGTGAAGCGAATAGATGAAAAGACTGAGAAATTGGAGAAAGACCTCAAGTCAGTAGAAGGAAATGCCAGAATGGTAGTTGAAGAAGGAATTAAAGCATGTCATGTAAAGTTAAGGCAGGAGATCAGTCAAATCCAAGTAGGTAGCAGCATATGTAATAGGTACGTATCTTGTACGAAGGACTCTGAATTACCCAAGTTTAATGGTCGGCAGTTTAATCCGATGGAATTCTTGAAAACGGTGGAGAAACGGTTTTCTAAGAATCTTGACGATGGTTTGATTGAGTGGAGTATGGTTGATGAGATGTTGGATATTGCATTTGTTGGAGAAGCGAGGTCCTGGTTTCAAGTTTATAGACAGGGTATTTCGAGTTTGGAGGAATTTAGGGAGAAATTTAGTTCTAAATTTTGGAGTGAAGCTATTCAGGGAAGGGAAAGAGATCGCGTGCTATTTGGCAAATATAGACCTCAGGAAGGTGTGTCTATGACGGAATATTTCTTGGCGCATGTTCTGATCAGCCATAATATTGAAGGTCTAGCATCGGAGAGAGATACAGTCCGCCAGATGTTGAGGCATTTTCCTGAGAAGGTCGGATTAGCTGCATGTATGCAGAATATTGTTACGATTAAAGAATTAGAGCAGCTGTTAGAGAGGTTTGATGCTTTGGAAGGGCAGGGGAGGACTAGGCAAAGTGAAGGTAGAAATTACGGGGATAATGGGAGACAAGGTAATCAGGTAGCGGGAGATAGGAATAATCAGAATTTCAGTCATTCTAGGCAAGGGAATCAGGGTGGTAATTCCGGAAGGGGAAACAGACACTCTAATCAAGGAGGTAATCACCAGGAATATTATGGCAGAAGACCTAATCAAGGGGAATCAGAAAGTAGGGGGCGTACGGATCAAAGACCGCCAGATCAAGTGCCGAGACATGATAATAGTGAACAGTCCACGTCAAGTAATTTAAACCGGAATCGGACTTCTCAGTTGGGTCAGATAGGCAGTCCGATACCGAAATTCCTATTCACGCGATGAAACAGGTAAGTTACGAGGTAGACGTGAAAGAGGAATTATTGTATGACCATGTGTTTTGTGATCAGGGAGATTTTGTGTATAGGGGGCGTGATGAAAGTAAGAAAGATGTGTCGGATGACTTACTTTGTGCTAGTGGTGATGGTAATAGCGGTGTTGCGATCGATAATCTTGTGGAAGTTTCTGAAATTGAAAGTGAAGTTTTTTGTGAAGTTGAGGAAGGTTGTTTTGTGAGTGAAGAGTGTTCACGGAGTATACATCATGAGGATGTTTTTGTTGATTTAAGTGTACGTGAGGAGAGTAAAGTTAGGTCCATTATGTGTGAAAATGGTGACTTTGAGATTAATGAAACTTCTGATAAGAGAGTCGAAAGTAGCAGTGCTGTTGGCATGGAAGTGGTGCAAGTAGGAGCTGATATGGAAGGTGGTGAAGATGGATTAATTGTTGGGTCATTAAGTAGTAATGACAGCAATTTCAAAGTGTATTATGGTAAGAATTTCAGTAATAGAGTGAGCGTGTGTGAGAATGGAAGTGTGCATGAGATGAAAGAAAGTCTATCCAAGCGTATGTGTAATGTTTTATTTAATGCTGAGAGTTGTGTGAATGATTTGAATGACGTGTTGTGTGATAGCGATGTGGAATGTGTGAAAAAGTATGTGATCTGTTTGCTTGCATTAATTATGGTTTTGTGGAAGAGTAAACGTTGTGAGATTCCTGCGCATTTCAGAAATAGGGATTTCCATTTTATGAATGTTCCGAATGAAAGTTTGTATGATTCTTGTGTGACTGGATGGTACGAATCTTTGTGTGTTAGATAGAGTGTATTCTAGAAGTAGTTAGTTTTATTACGGTACGCATTCCTCGCTTATCGATGCCAATGTTAAGTTTATGTATAGTTTTTTCATTTATATCAGGGTCCGTATACTGTGGACAGTAGAATAGGCAAGTGTGCTTATAGGCTCCTAACTTCTGACAAAAGGGTCCTTGGAACATTTAATATCTATAGCCTTCGCAGATATAAGAGATAGGATCTGCACCTTGGATGTATATATTATCAATTTTAATGTATGTGTACAGTAGCAAGAAGGGATTGTGTTCAATGCTATATGAAACAATCAGAGTTGTGTGTATATAGCCAGATTATTATTATTATTATTATTATTATTATTATTATTATTATTATTATTATTATTATTATTATTATTATTATTATTATTATTATTATTATTATTGTTTGGACAAATTGTATTTCGTGTGTGCGAATACAATGCAGTAGACGCAATGTATATATCATTATTACAGTAAATTATGTGTTCAGTTATGCCATTATAAGGTTATGTATGAAGTTCTGTTTTATGGTGAATCATAATATGTGATATCATCGATCCCCCAAGGGGGCGTTATGTGATAGTACATATATCACACCCCCGAATTATATGTACAAGTTTGAGATATTATTGTCAGTATTCGATTTATTATTATTATTATTATTATTATTATTATTATTATTATTATTATTATTATTATTATCAGTATTCCATTTGTATATTTTGCTATTTATATTTATAAGCTGGAAGAGATCCACATATGTAGGTATGAGTAATTTGTTTTGCATGAGTGGGAAAACATTGCTTTAATAACTCTGGTAATTTGAATGAGTCATATGGCTACCCCAGTGTCTGTTGTGATGTACTTGTGTCGGGAAATTCATGAGTCATGTATATATCCCAGCCTGATGAGATGAGCTTGTTGTTGTATTAGGAAAGTTTGGTGATTCATGGAATATACCCCAGAGTTTGTTATTGTCTTGGGAGGAAGAAGTAGTTCAGGGCTTGGTCTTGACTTGAGATCACTCATGATTGGCTGACAAGCACCAATCAAGACGTATCATCTGAGAGGAGGGGGATGTTGATGTCTATAAAGGTTGATCATACGGCGGCAACCAGGGACATTGTCAGAAACATTGTAAGGGTGATTGTAGAGGTGATTGTAAAGGAACGAGAAGGAAGATAACTACAACTACAACTGACGCACTGTACGGGAAGGAAGTAGTGCTGATACACGGTACTGGAGTGACACGGTAGCAATGGACTGGACTTCAAACGTTTGTGGAGCGTAGTCTTGTTATGTTCGTAGAAAGTGGCTGATTGTGGAGAGTGCTTGCGCATTAAGTATTGTAGCACTTTTGGTGGCCTAGCATTATATGTTGGTGAAAGCTATCTCAGACTTTCCATAATTTATGTTGAGGATCGACAGACGTGTGTATATATTTTTACAAGTGTTAAAATATGTGAACACAGTAGTACAAGGTACAGTATCTGTGTGATGTGATAACTGCCGATTATGAGAATCGGTAAGTCGAATTGATATAGAGACAGTGAAGGGTATTTATCTTCATACATGTACATTGTTCATCGGACTATTTACAAACGGTAACTTAGTTCTCGCTTTCGTTTTCCCACAATTTTCATTATTATTGTTGTTGTTGTAAATATGAAGTCTTCCAGCAATATTTTATGTGTGTATTATATGTATAATGTCGTATGTTGATGAGGTGCTCATGCACGGAATTTGTTCAGAATATAGTTAGCTATTTTAGAATCAGTGTTATTGATGAACCTAGGTGCAGTTCCTACCTAATTAGTCGTTTTCAGGAGGTTAGGTAAGGCCTGCAGCAGATGTACCAGTACGCAGCATTATGTACACGCCCTGGGATATAAAGTTTATCATGCTCTTATCTAAATTCGAGAGATCCATTATGGTGAACTCTGGCGCCCATACTACGGACATTTCGGTTAATTATGCTTATTAATTTGATTAAGTTTTTGAGTAATTTTATTTATATATTTTTATTCATGATTTTATTTATTATTATCATCAAAAATTGTTACAAACTGACGAATGTAAGCAAAGTTAAACCTATTCCTTACCATTAGTTCCTTCCAGAAAACAGAGGGGGGTTTTTTTGCTAGTTGCTTTACGTCGCACCGACACAGATAGGTCTTATGGCGACGATGGGACGGGCTGGTGTGAAAATGGGAAACCACGGAAAACCATTTTCAGGGCTGCCGACCAGAAAACAGTAAGGTACTGATTGAAACATTTTAGTTGTACGGCAGAAATGAAATGTCTTTCTGAATTTACTCTTGTAAAGTAAACGTAGATTTCTAGGAATACACCGTGCTTGTCAAATGTCCCGTTTTAGGCGGGATTCTTCCTATTTTCCTGGCGAAAACGCGACTCCCGGTTATAGCCACTTGAAATTAGTAAAAATCATCAATTACCCCAAAGTAGACAATATTTCACGTACTGTACTTTTAATTGCCCATTAGAAAAAATATTTCTAAGAATTTAATCCCTACTTTGATTGATCATCACAAAAGTTGTAAACGTAAGATAATCGACGGCGATACGAAAACAATGCGGTACTTCCTCGAGATCTGCTGGAGTGAGTATTCCATACATGGAAGGGTCGAAGTGTGTTAGTAATACGTCTGTCACTCAATGGCTGTTCTGTTTCGCAAATCAGTAAGGTAGGATTAGAGCTTCATTTACAACTAAATGGTTTAACCCTTTGACCGCCAGCCTCATACGTGGTGTCCATGTCCTATACCGCCAAGGCCTAATGAGCACTTTTTACCTTGCAGTAAATTATTCGTAATAACTTCTGTTCAATTTATGTAAATTGGATGGGCATTTATTTTGTTTCGAAAGTAATGCTTCGGACATTTTATTAATGTAAATGAGTGCACTTTTATTTTATGAAGTGATAATTCAAATAAATATCACCTTTCTTTGAAAACAAAGTATTTCATGATCAAAAACCGGTAAGAAAAACATATTTTTACTATCAAAAGCTGCATTATTTTAGAGAGGTGGTGTTTCCTATGCTATATATATAAAGATAGAGCCTTATGTACAATATTACAGTTACAATATTATTATTATTATTATTATTATTATTATTATTATTATTATTATTATTATTACATTAACGTGAAATTTTCTAATCTTACATTTTATGCAAATGCTGCAGTTCCTGGCACATTTTAAGTAAAAAATTACTACTAATGTATATTTAACACATACTTAACGCTCAAAAATTCACTTTTTTGTCTTAAAAATATGATACAAGAAATTATTTACTAATATTTACACATGTTTATGACGTGCTCTAGGGAGACACAAAGGGTGTACACTCTTCTTACACTGTTTACAAATGTATCTGGTATTTTTTTTTTTCCATTTACCACCTTGACTAGTACTACTCTTTCTGAATACGGAACAGTTGCGTTCCTTTCATTTTTCGGTAAAATAGTAAGGGGTTCGTTTCCCGCCCGCGGGAGCTGAATTGCCGCTTGGCCACCAAGCCACTCGGCAGCAAGTTCCTCAACTAAACTTGTTGTATATAGTCTTATTTAATCCAAAACTAGTGCAAAACATGTATTGTACATTATTAAAACGAATAAATAACTTGGAAAGTACTTGGAAAGTACTTGGCGTTTTTAGACTGAACCTCGAACGTCCGATCAATCGGACGTTGGCGGTTAAAGGGTTAAATATGTATAATATTTCGCATTTTCAGAAAACGACTAGACATCAGAAAATCATAGTTTGAGGAAGTTATTGTCTTACATTATGTATATTGGTGTATGTTATCTATGTTTCGGAAAGTCAATTTCGTGTGCAAAAGGTCCCAATTTCATTTATAAAACTGGCAACCCTGAAGTATGTCCTCCAGTTGCTGAAGTGCTAAGAACGGCCCAGAGTCCATTATATAGCCGCACCAGGGGTAGCAGCCTTAAGTTATCAGCATTTACTTGGGCAGGGCATGTTCTGCCGGATGCTGATGGAGATATACAGAATTTTAGCCCACTCTTTGATGAGACCGCGGTGGAATGTCTCACAACATTATCTCGCTCGCTCCCACTCACGTCCACATGAGTTGACATTAGCTCAGTTGAAGTGTGTGTCATGAAGAAATCTCTCGGTTTACCCAATTGGTTGAACCTCAGAACACGCACGCGAGGTGACACGTAGCCCCCACCTTCCGGCCACGTGGGCACAGTCCAGGAAGCACTTTCCACACACAGATAGCATCAGTATTGTGTCTCCTGATTAAATCTTAAATTACAATGAGTTTCATAAAGGTGTAGGCAGCTTGTAAAGTATCGTTTAATTTTTTAGTATAGGACAACGCACAACTACGTTCACCAAGGTGCAAGAAGCAAGATCTAAGTTCACTCGGAATCAAAATAATTCTTCCAGATTATACCAAGTTGGTAAAAAGGAGCGCTTACTTCTTCGATTGAAGTACCTAGAACAGGGATGGTGAACCTATGGCACTCTTGCCCCTAGGTGACACACAATCACAGCTTCTGTCGCACGCCACACTACCGACTAAAAAAACCGGTATGTGAATGTTTTTAACATGTAACAAATAGGTCAAAAACTTGCAAAATAAAATATTTCAACACTACGCATTTATAAAGAAGTATGTCACAATTAATTCTTTGGCCATACTTTTTTACAACAGGAAAGTGTTAGGAGTGGGAAGGAAGCGGCCGTGGCCTTAATTAAGGTACAGCCCCAGCATTTTCCTGGTGTGAAAATGGGAAACCACAGAAAACCATCTTCAGGGCTGCCGACAGTGGGGTTCGAACCCACTATCTCCCGAATACTGGATACTGGCCGCACTTAAGCGACTGCAGCTATCGAGCTCGATAACAAATTTTACTAGGTTCAAAAATATTCTTTCTTCTTCCTTTCTAAATCGATTTACCCTCCAGGGTTGTTTTTTCCCCTGACTCTGCCTCTACCGCCTCAAGGGCAGTGTCCTGAAGCGTGAGACTTTGGGTCGGGGGATACAACTTAGAAGGAGGACCAGTACCTCGCCAAGGCGGCCTCAGCTGCTATGCTGAACAGGGGCCTTGTAGGGGGATGGGAAGATTGGAAGAAATGGGCGAGGTACGGGGAAGGAAGCGGCCGTTTTAGGTACCATCCCGGCATTTGCCTGGAGGAGAAGTGGGAAACCACGGAAAACCACTTCGAGGATGGCTGAGGTAACAGACACGAATGATTTGTGACGTAAAGCAACTTGTAATTTTTTTAAAAATGATTGCCAGTACAAACAGGTGGGAATAATGACTGGAAAAGCACCCGCAATTAGTAAATGCAGACTAAGTTAGGAATTGACTCTATGGATTCATCTACGAGTATAAACCGATGTCGGATGTTGATTCGTGTGAGGCGAATGGTGAAGAAGCGGTTACAGTACACACGTCGATCATCGCCAGTTCACTTGTAGGCGCCGTCAAATGGTATTAGATATATTCAATAGGGTGCAAGGAACCTGACATTGAACAGCACACTGTATAATGACTAGGAGAGCACATGGAAACCATTGTTCGCTGGAGGGGTGATGATATCATACCTGACGTCATAGAATCCGAATTTTCGCTATTGCGCATGCGCGACGAATTTAATTATTGAACATTTCAGCGTGGACAAGAAAAATGCTCGTGATATCATAATCACACTACCTCTTTTCCACCTATAGACAGAAAATACAGTTTCCTGGAGGTGCTTGTTTCATTTACTGAGGCTTGCAGACTGAACGCTGAAAGGCAATACTCCATCTCTAAAAGAGATAATTTTCCATTGGAACCATAATGAAAGGTTTTTCTCAATAGCCTTCTGTTCAGAGGATCTCGGGTTCGATTCCCGGCCGGGTCTGGGATTTCAATCAAGTCTGATTAATTTTTCTGGCTTGGGGACTAGATGTTTGTGTTTGATCCAAAACTCTCCTCTTCATACTTAGACAACACATCACACTACCAACCACCACAGAAACACGCAATAGTGATTACATCCCTCCATATAGGGTTGGCGTCAGGAAGGACATCCGGCCGTAAAACAAGGCCAAATCTAGTTGTGTTATACATTTCGCACCCGTGACCCCACAGGGGTGGGGAAAAGCGGAAGAACAAGAATAACGTTACTTCAGTATAGCGCGGATAGCTGTCCCCCGATACCCAAAGTACATAAAGAGTTTCTACTCGGAACAGAAGTATTTCACAGACTTTGAATTTAATGACTCAGTTCTCGTTCTGGCAACACCGCATTTTTCTTTTAGCCCCGTGGGCTGTGGGTCGATCGGCTCGCCTCCACAGTATGTACCGTATATGTACTACGGTTACTTTTCAGTCCAGAAGTTGTAGGTGGCGGTGTTGAGATTTACGCTGTAGTACAGTACCTTTACATATGTACAATCCCGGAAAAATTCTATTTAATGTAAGATAATGTTTGTACGTCAAACAACCAACATTCGTAGAGGACCACGCTAATTCGTGCATTTCCAAGACTAGGATGTTTTCTTATGGAAAAACAGATGTTCAAATCTCGGTACAGACTACAGACAACTGCTTTCTCGAATGTTATAATATCCTGAGTTTATCCACATGCATTACAATAAATTCCCGTCTCAATCTCAAGGATATTTATAAAACAAATACCAAATGATTACAGTTAAATGTAATACCACAACTGCAACAACTTGGTCGATGTCCTAGGCGTTAAGATCCGTCTAAGCAACAACCATCAGAATTTAGCTAGAAGAATCTGGCATTTCTTTCCAGATCGTATATGCTCCTTTAAATTCAAATACCTCCGTATGGGTCGATACCATAGCGAGGGATCCCAACTCTACCACCTCGAGGGCAGTATCTTGCAGCATGAGACTTTGGGTCGGGGATACAATTGGGGAAGAGGACCAGTACCTCTCCCAGGCGGTTTCGCCTGCTATGCTGAACAGGAGCCTTGTGGGAGGATGGGAAGATCGGAATGGATGGACAAGGAATGGAAGGAACGGCCATGGCCTTAAGTAATTTACCATCCCAGTATTTGGCTGGAGGAGGAGTGGGAAACCACGGAAAACCACTTCAAGGATGCCTGAGCTAGGAATTGAACACCCCCTCTACTCAGCTCATTTCCCGAGGCTGAGTGGTCCCCGTTCCAGCCCTCGTACCAATTTTCAAATTTCGCGGCAGAGGAGCCGGGAATTGAACCCGGGCTTCCGGGAGTGGCAGCTAATCACACTAACCACTACATCACAGAGGCAGGCTTTAATAATAATAATAGTAATCATCATCATTCCGTGTCCGGTCAGCATTTCCAAAATGTAGCAACTCCGATGGCCTTGTTGTTCGCCTCGATCAGGTCCTGTGTAGTGCAGGGATGTTCTAGTAGGGGACAGATGAGCAGGTGGTTCGGATCTTGTGTCATACCACACTCGCAGGATGCGTCTCCATCAGCTGGAAGTATGACCCATTTTTGCATGTTGGTCTTGCAAAGAGGTACGCCCACCCTAAGACGATTAAGTGATCTCCAAATAGGGCAGGTCATTTCCTGGAGCTAGCCCTTCCTTTGCAGGAGTATCAGGCGGCAGCATGCTCTTCCACCTGGTGATGCGGTTAGACTCAGGTGTTCCTACCAGTGGTTGAGTCCTGGTGATGAAGCTCTTTCTCGACTTCAGTCGACA
Organism: Anabrus simplex; assembly: GCF_040414725.1. Classification (NCBI taxonomy): domain Eukaryota; kingdom Metazoa; phylum Arthropoda; class Insecta; order Orthoptera; family Tettigoniidae; genus Anabrus; species Anabrus simplex. The sequence continues at coordinate 184,568,552 of NC_090265.1, forward strand.
GACTACAGCCTGGTGATTATGCAGTGGGTGGCGAGAATCATTAGTCTGCTTTGTCCTCTCTGAATCATCAGCAACAGCCCTTCTGATAGTGGGGGGAGCTATTCCAACAATCGCGTAGATTTTGTCAACTGGGGTTGGTTTCAGACATCCCAACAAGATACGTACAGTCTCGTTGATTGCAATGTCAACCTCCTTGGTGTGAGTGGATGCACTCCACACAGGTGAAGCGTACTCTGCAGCGGACACACACAAAGCAAGAGCAGAGGTTCTCAGGACGTGAGGGCTTGCTCCCCAGGTGGTGGCTGTGAGCTTTCTCAAAATATTCTTCCGTGAACTAACTTTCAGCCTGGTGTTGTGGCAATGTTTCTTGAAGGACAGTGTTCGGTCAAGAGTAACACCTAGATACACAGGTGTTCGACAATGTTCTAGTCGTTTGCCTTGCCATATAATGTCCAGTTCCCGCCGAGCTTCTCTGTTCCTTAAGTGAAATGCGCACACCTGAGTCTTGTTGGGATTTGGCTTTAGATGATTGCCTTCATAGTAAGAGCCAAGAGTATCTAGTGCAGAAGTCAACTTTTCCTCCACCTCTTCAAATGTCTTTCCTTGGGCAGTCACTGCAGTATCGTCGGCATAGATGAAAAGCCTGGTATGTTCCATTATGGGCTGATCATAAGTGTAAATGTTAAAGAGCACAGGGACTAGCACACTGCCTTGAGGTAAACCGTTCTTTTGTACGCGCCATCTGCTCTTCTTACCATGGAGAGAGACTTGGAATCTTCTATTCTGCAGGAGAATGCCAATAAGAGATGTTAGTTGATAATCATTAGTGAGCTGGTAAATTTTCCTCAGTAACTTCCTGTGGTTGATGGTGTCATAGGCAGCTGTTAAGTCAACAAAGGCAACTCCAGTTACCTTACGCTGTTCAAAACCATCCTCGATGTGTTGAGTAAGGTTCAGGATTTGACTGCAGCATGACTTTCCAGGGCGAAAACCAGCTTGTTGAGGAATGAACTTTCCTTCGAGGATGCCACTAATTCGGTTAAGGATAAGGCGCTCGAAGATCTTGAAACAATGACATAATAATAATAATAATAATAATAATAATAATAATAACAAAAACCAGACCAAACCCCATGGCACTACAGCCCTTGAAGGGCCTTGGCCTACCAAGCGACCGCTGCGCAGCTCGAAGGCCTGCAGATTACGAGGTGTCGTGGGGTCAGCACGACGAATCCTCTCGGCCGTTATTCTTGGCTTTCTAGACCAAGGCCGCTATCTCACCATCAGATAGCTCCTCAATTCTAATCACGTAGGCTGAGTGGACCTCGAAACAGCCCTCAAGTCCAGGTAAAAATCCCTGACCGGGCCGGGAATCGAACTCGGGGCCTCCGGGCAAGAGGCTGGCACGCTACCCCTACACCATGGGGCCGGCTTCATAATAATAATAATAATAATAATAATAATAATAATAATACCGAGCGAGTTGGCCGTGCGGTCTGTCGCCAGGTACGGAAGTGCACTAAATATATGGCAACTCAGTCAATCGGTCAGTCCTTAGAAATGATTCCTTTTCCTCTAACATTACTAGCCCCTGCACGATCAACACAGATTCAATTCTAAGTGCACCCTATTGCTTTTGCATTTGTAGTACTCAAAAATTATTCTCTAAAATGTATTTTTTTGTCTTGTCGGTAACGCGATACAGTATGATGACTGAGCTCGGTCCAATGACGTGCACGTAGCTCGACCCGCTGTCCTCTACCCACTGTGATAAACAAACACTAGCACTACCTCGCCCCAGTGCAAGCGTATTGTCAATAAGTAAAACCCGACAACATACTGTATTTCTCATGAAGAATTTGATACAAAATAGTTTATGTAGACGTTAGTTTTGTGTCTGTTCGTTCGTAATCTGTTTACCCTCCAGGTTCGGTTTTCCCCTCGGACTCTGCGAGATATCCCACCTCTACCGCCTCAAGGGCAGTGTCCTGGAGCCTCAGACTCTGGGTTGGGGGATACAACTGGGGATTATGACCAGTACCTCGCCCAGGCGGCCTCACCTGGGGGGATGGAAAGATTGGAAGGGATAGACAAGGAAGTGGGAAGGAAGCGGCCGTGGCCTTAAGTTAGGTACCATCCCGGCATTTGCCTGGAGGATAAGGGGGAAACGACGGAAAACCACTTCCAGAATGGCTGAGGTGGGAATCGAACCCCACTTCTACTCAGTTGACCTCCCGAGGCTGAGTGGACCCCGTTCCAGCCCTCGTACCACTTTTCAAATTTTGTGGCAGAGCCGGGAATCGAACCCGGGCCTCCGGGAGTGGCAGCTAATCACACTAACCACTACACCACAGAAGCGGTTGTGTCTGTTCTAATGTAAATGAATCTAATTACGGTTTCTTTAAGTCTCGTTCATAGCGCCCAGATTCTTATGTAATTAGGCTACATATGCAATTCCTTTACTGATAGACGACTGAAAATGTCGGCGAATGGCGAATCTGATGTGGTTATACCCGTGTTTTATTTTACATATTTCTACATATCATATGAAGAATGTAACATTTTTGTACATATCTAGGTAATTACAGTATTCTGTCAACGGCCGTAGCCGTGTTGAAACACCGGATCCCGTGAGATCTCCGAAGTTAAGCAACATTGGGCGCGGTCAGGAGTTGGATGGGTTGCCACGCGCTGGAGGAGCGGAAAGGAACTGGCCACCCTACCGCACGCAAACTGCGGCTCAGGAACGCCTCTGCGGACGTTCGGACCTGCCTTCGGGCAGAATAACCCTTACCTTACCTACAGTATTTAAAAAAATTAAAATTTTGTGTTAGCCCGTTTAATTGTCAGACTATGGTAGAATAATTGGCGAATTTCATCTCATATGGAATATATTTCAATTGCTAAAGTTGGCTTTAAAATTGGGATTTCTAACCCTTTGCCTATGAAATACAGCGCCTCCCCTGCATACAACAGCACCAATCCTTTCTCAGAATCTGGGATGGCTACGTGTCTTTCATCGGCCAGAGTTTCCAGCAAACTCCATGCAGTCTAGAAACGAAATCTAGATTATTCAAGCTCTCTATCTAATTGTAAGATCATTATTGGTGAATAAGAGGAGCCCCCGGTATAAATTTTATCCAGCTAGTTTTATATTTTAATATATGCACCGATGACTTCCTCTGAACGGTCTTTCTCAGCCTACAAGGGAATTTTATCGGACACCGCCAAAACATCAAAGTGGAAAACATGGATAAATACTTAGTGACACACTGCGCATTGAGTTAAAAATGTTACCGTACTATTTGTGTTACTTAATTGGGGTTCAAAGGCAGATTCTATATTAACGTTATTTAGTAACATTCATTTGTTTCATTTTCAGGGCATGAGGGCGGCAGGAAATTAGCTACAACCATACATTGTGTAATAAACTTCGTGATTTACAGTGCATAACATTAATTTTAAATATTTGAAGTATTTTGATTATGCCTGTAATTTGATTATTTAATGCTGTCAAAATTATTCCGACCTTCGAATCAGAGGGTCCCGGGTTCGATTCCCGGCATGGTTGGAATTTTAATGGCATCTAATTAATACTTCTGATCGGGGAACTAGGTGTTTGTATTTATCCCAACACTTGCCTCTTCATATTCAGACAACACAGTACACTACCAACCTCCACAGAAACACGCAATAGTGATCACATCCATCCATATAGGGTTGGCGTCAGGAAGGGCATCTGGCCGTAAAACAGGGCCCATCCACTTCTGCTACATAGTTCGCACCCGCTACCTCACAGATGTGGGAAAAAGCCATAGAAGAAGAAGAAGAAGAAGAATACTGTCAAAATTAGAAACTAGTAGATTTTATAAATTATGTAAAGCTACGGTGACTTGATGCCTTTGCTGGCAGGATGTAATGTTTACAATGCACTATGTCTTCTGGTATGGGCTAGAATAAATTTGTTACTTTCATTGACCTGTCTCAGTCTCATCCTTGGCTTTGACAATATGCAAGTGACCGAGGTATGAGCGATGCTAGAAATGCCATTCCTTATGCAGCCAGTCCCTGTTATGAATGGTGTGAAAATATCACTCTTAGGGTCGGTTGGTTCATGCATGTCAGTGGGCTTGGCAGACTGATATGCAATAGCAACTTCTGGCTCAGTGAGGAAAGCAACGGGAAACTACCTCACTCCTCCCTTCCCTAGTATGCCTCTTCAGTGACACCTAGGCTATCTATGACAGCTGTTGGTGGAGCTGTAGAGGATCAAACCAGCCTTCGGGCTGAATACCCAACAACAACAACAACAACAACAACAACAACGGTGACTTGATCATAAAATGTGGAGGTATTTAAAACAATTTTATTTCCTCATATCATAACCGTAAGTTATAATAAAAGGAATATACGAACATTTTTGTAAAGTTTATGATTAGTGCTCTTACATATTTTATGAATATCACATATTTAATTACATATTTTCCTACATGTTTGGCATATTGCATAAAAATCCGGGCGCTACTCATTCATGTCTGATCGACCATCGTTAACCAGTGTTTACTGAATCCAACCTTTTTGCGTCTTACTGGTGGTTTATTTCAATTAATTTCCATTCTCCGTAGGTTACTGGAACACAAACTTCCCACGTGCATTGCGGTTAGATCAAGGTGCGTGCTCATCGATCCGTTAACAGTTTATCACGCTTGGGTTGCCGCACTTATCAGACCGTCGTCATGTAGTAAAATTCTCCCTCGCAGTGTAAAGTAGCAGGTGCTGAAGCTTTTGACAGTCGCGGCAGTTTGTGACGTAGTCGTGAAGGAATGAGAAGTAACTTTCTTTGCTAGCCTGTTTCATACTGCAATAACACTGGTAGGGTTTCATCGACGCTAGGATAGCAAGGGCTGGGACTGCAAAGGTAGCGAGCATAGCCGAAATTAGCTCCGTCATTTGTCTGCTATGAAAACGGGAAAACCACGGAAAGCCATCTTCACCAGGCGAGTTGGCCGTGCGGTTAGGGGCGCGCAGCTATGAGCTTGCATCCGGGAGATAGTGGGTTCGAACCCCACTGTCGGCAACCCTGAATATGGTTTACCGTGGTTTTCCACTTTCACACCAGGCAAATACTGGGGCTGTACCTTAATTAAGACCAAGGTCGCTTCCTTCCCACTCCTAGGTCTTTCCTATCCCATCGTCGTCATAAGATCTGTGTTGGCGCGACGTAAAGCATACTGTAAAGCCATCTTGAGGAATGGAATGAGAATAGATGTGAGGACGAATGGTGGTGATAATTGTTTTAAGGAGAAGTACAACTACGCAACACTACAGACGAATACCATTGCTTAAAGAAGAGGTTGGCATTGTTTTATAATAATAATAATAAATAATAATAATAATAATATTAATAATAATAATAATAATAATAATTTCGTGCGGCTATTTCTAGCCGAGTGCAGCCCTTGTAAAGCAGACCCTCCGAAGAGGGTAGGCGGCATCTGCCATGTGTAGGTAACTGTGTGTTATTGTGGTGGAGGATAGTGTTGTGTGTGGTGTGTGAATTGCAGGGATGTTGGGGACAGCACAAACACGCAGCCCCCCCGGCCACTAGAAGTAAACAATGAAGCTTAAAATCTCCGACCCGGCCGGGAATCGAACCTTGGACCCTCTGAACCGACGGCCAGTAGGCTCTCCATTCAGCCAACGAGTCGGGCGTTTTAACATTAAGTCAGACTGAACTCAAGGAACACATAGGCCTACATTCAAAACAGAATGGGTCGATTTCTCTTTGTGAAATACCATTTCTGTCGAAGTAGTAAAGAAAAGATAAACTAAAGAATTTACCTACGACTATGATTTAATTAATTTTGTCAGACAAGCACAAAATGTGTCACGAAAGATATTTTACGATATCGTACGCTATGGATCTCATTTACAACCCGACCACGTAGAGAAAACGGGACAAGGATTAGACACACACACTGGGATCCGGAGGCCACCACTCTACCACTGATCCACGGAAGGATTGTAAATAAAGGGTACGGATCTCTGCACATGGTAATGAGGGTATCTAGGGGTTGTAGTAAGGATGTAAAGGAGATGACATATAAGTCTCTGGTAGGACCCCAACTAGAGTATGGTTCCAGTGTATGGGACCCTCACCAGGATTATTCGATTCAAGAACTGGAATAAAATCCAAAGAAAAGCAAATCGATTTGTTCTGGGTGATTTCCGACAAAAGAGTAATGTACAAAAATGTTGCAAAGTTTGGGCTGGGAAGACTTGGGAGGAAAGAGACGAGCTGCTCGACTAAGTGGTATGTTCCAAGCTGTCAGTGGAGAGATGGCGTGGAATGACATCAGTAGACGAATAAGTTTGAGTTGAGTGGTGTCTTAAAAGAAGGAATGATCACAATATGAAGATATGGAATTCAAGAGGACAAATTGGGGCAAATATTTGTTTATAGGAAGGGGAGTTAGGGATTGGAATAACTTACCAAGCCAAATGTTCAATAAATTTCCAATTTCCTTGCAATCATTTAAGAAACGGCTACGAAAGCAAATAGGGAATATGCCACCTGGGGGACTGCACTAAATGCAGATCAGTAGTGACTGATTGATGTGAAGGAGCTAATATTGCAATAAATGAATACTCTCTCTGCAGTAGCTCGTTATCCGTGAATATGAGAGATCGGTAAACTATTCTGTCATTCTCCATCTGTCTCCTCTTCTGTAACGCACTCTATGGCACTCAAAGTTTGCGTGAGCTGATGGATAGTAAGAAACCTTCTGACATTCCAGCGGGTTACTGGTGCAAGAGTTAAGTATCACGATACATTATGCTGTAAGCTGTGAGAACACTTGGGTACATTCTTTATGTCACATCTCTTAAAGTATGTGTATGTACCGAGTTATTTAAGGACTCTTGTGTTCTGCACCTGCAATATATTTAATTACTTTAACCTTGTAATGTTAACATGTTGTGTTTGGATGCCCACAAAGGTTTATAAGTAGCTGAGGAGTTTGGTTACTTACAGGCACTTGGAAAACAGTGATGTCGCGAGGGGAGATAATGTACAAATGACCGAGTAATCTACACGCTCAGACACGCGATCCGTCTTACCCTACGGTTCGATGACCTCGATGTTTGGACCGTTAAAATAGTAATCATTAGGGTCGGATGTTGTTGACCTAAAATTCACTGAAAATGATAAATAAAATGCCCTTAAATTCATGGAAAGTACGATAAAATAAGTAAAAAACTAAACATGTTTTACCAAACTGAATTCTGGCGATTGTACAACGATGGTTTCACAAGGCACATTGAAGATAGAACAGCGGCTGCGATAAAGGCTGCAATGGAGATTCGAAATCTCAAATCCCTTTCACTAAGAACAGTAATGTCATTATTCAAGCTGAAATTTACACCAGTAGTATCGTATGAAACTGAGATAACATGGCAGTAATTTTAGACAGAATTAAATCCAGATACATAACAAGAGCACACTGCATCTCAAAGTTTTCACCGAATCGACTTGTATGCCAGCTAGCAGGAACATCTTCCTTCAGAGAAGACCTGATGACAACTTATAATCTGACATCAGTGCCAGCTACCAAAAGGTTCCTGGATTCCAGAAAACTGCAGAAATATACCCAGCATTTTTTAATACTCCCGCCGTGAACAATTATGAATAGAAAGCAGCTAGTTTTGATCTACGTCACCTCTTTACGAGAGGAGTAACTCACGACTTCCTTGGCCGTATTTCTAATAAGTAAGGTTTTCACCAGGTATCCAGCGACTGTGTTTGTAGAATCTGCGGGTCAAATTGTACACTGTACCACCTGCTCAACTGCACACAAAGAACACTTCCTCTCACTCATTATGCAAAAGATGAAACCTCGTAGTGACAGTGATTTTTTTCTATTTTTTAAATCATGTGTACACATTGTGTTTAATCTATATCTATATATATATAAAAGTAATTGTATGTATGTGGGTGGGTGGGTTTGTACCACATCTCCTCCCAAACCATTGGAGCGATTTCAACCAAATTTGATACACTTATGACTTGGTATCAGGAGACAAACCGCGTGGGGGTAAGACATCCCAAACACCCCTGGGGGCGGGGGGCGAGGGGGTCATATATAAAAATAAATGAAAATAGTGTCGAATCCATACTTTTCGGGGTCGCTGAGATGAATAGTGACACTCCAATTTTTTTAGTCCAAGTTCAGCCCCCTTTGGGGTGGGGGCGAGGGGGGAGTGATATATACAAATAATCGAAAATAATGTCGAATACATAGTTTTCGGGGTCGCCAAAGTGAATAGCGACACTCCGGATTTTCAGTATCAGGAGACAAACCACGTGGGGGTAAGACACGCCAGGAACCCTTAGGGGCGGGGGGCGACGGGGGTCATATACAAAAATAAACGAAAATAGTGTCGAATCCATACTTTTCGGGGAAAGTCCAAGTTCAGCCCCCTTTGAGGTGGGGGCGAGGGGGGAGTGATATATACAAATAATCGAAAATAATGTCGAATACATAGTTTTCGGGGTCGCCAAAGTGAATAGCGACAGTCCGGATTTTCAGTATCAGGAGACAAACCACATGGGGGTAAGACACGCCAGGAACCCTTAGGGGCGGGGGGAGAGGCGGGTCATAAATAAATAAACGAAAATAGTGTCGAATCCACACTTTTCGGGGTCGCTGAGATGAATAGTGACACTCCGATTTTTTTTAAAGTCCAAGTTCAGCCCCCTTTGGGGTGGGGGCGAAGGGGGAGTGATATATACAAATAATCGAAAATAGTGTCAAATACATAGTTTTCGGGGTCGCTGAAGTGAATAGCGATACTCCGGATTTTTGGTATCAGGAGACAAACCACGTGGGAGTAAGACATCCCAGGAACCCTTAGGGGCGGGGGGCGAGGGGGGTCATATATAAAAATAAACGAAAATAGTGTCGAATCCATACTTTTCGGGGTCGCTGCCCATTCATGTTTTCAGGTTCAGAGTTGCTAAAAGTACATAAAATTATAGGCCTGTATATAAACATTATGAAATTGCACTGATTTCAAGCCAGAGATATAAAAAATGTCACGAAATTAAAAGCACTAACATGATGCTAAAAATGCTGTCCGTAAGCGTTCTGAGACATTCGGCGAACTCGATCTATAAACTGGCCTTCCTTCATCACTTATCACTGAATTACTGCATAATGTTTGGTTCTAGCTTTTTCATCCTCGTTTCTTCCCCATCTGGATAAATGTCTGCAATATTGGATGTTTGCATATCTTTATAGAACTGATGGAAAGTACTTGGAATAAGAGGAAGCAAGTCTAAAATGGCCGTTCTCTTCTCCTTAAAAGTGGGATTGCCGTTGTAGTACCTACTTGTCTAAGCACTTCTATGCGCTCTCTTCTTTTGAGGTCCAAAGTTCTAAACGAGTCCTCTTTTTTCAGTGCAGTTCTGAAGTACACCACACCCCAATCCCTGGTATAGCGAATCCACTTCACATTACACCAGCTGAAAGGATTATACCATCAGTATCCTTTTTGCAGTGCATAAATGAAATTCTTTACAGGCCTCCAAAATCCAGAAAGTCTTTGTGGGAAAGTTCAATGACCTGAAACTTCATTCTCTCCCACAGAGCGTATCAGCTGGCTCCAGTCAAGGCGATGATAGATAGGAAATTGCAGGCTCTTCTTCTGCTTCTCTATGAGCCCGTGGTCAACATCACAATCTAAGTGGCTATGGCACTAACCATGAATTTATGATCTATCAATTCTAAGTTTTTGTTATCGTTCAGTGCACAGAAAAACATAGCGGAAACAAGGGAGTTCCTATTTTGCCCCTGCATATGTCCTAGTATATGGTAACCTTCTTAACCTCTGATGAAAGGCCTATAAATTGTTCATAAATGCAGGTTGCCACCTGATTTGCCCCTCGTCTTCCCTCAGTCTCATTCCACAAGTAGCATGTTACATCTGTCTTGCTTGTTTCGTACATAGTGAGATTAAAGATCCACAATCGTCGTTTATAAAAAGAAACAGGTCTGAAGAAATGGTGTTGGTAAACACTGTTGCATATCGAACGAGTAGCACCGGGCTGTAAGGTCTTCTTTGCACGACTGTTTGTCTTCGTCCTTTGCTAAATAAGGTGCATCTCCTTTATGATGAAGTGCAAGTTCATCTTCCACTTTTAATTTCTCTTCTTGGTCTTCCTCAAGTCTTTTTTTTTTGTGTGTGTTTAAAACATCACATTTGTGGCACGTGTCTACTATTGGTTTCTTGAAAGAAATGTTCATTTTATGGAACTCTTTTTCGTATATTGGACGGGATACAGGGTCGCATGTGTTCTCACAATACAACTTATACATTATTTGCACATTTAGGTTGGGGTGGTAGATATAGACGACTGGTTTTCCGCCTCGTGTAGTGCGATTCGTACGCTGGGAAAGATGAGATGTGCTGCTAAACTTCTTTTAATTTACTGTCATCGTGTTTGTTAGCTGGTGGGTGTCGCCCCCTCCGATCTGGTTGGATTGCACCGGACACACTAGCCTTTTGATTTGCGAGAACAACTGTAACGAACATTTGTGAGACATCAAGTGTCCGCATGAAGCAGTCTCTACAAACCCCAAATCTCTCACCATCAACTCTGAAATGAAACAGGTGAGTCGCTTTCCTAGTTTTTTGTCTATATGGATCCTTTGTGCGTTTCCGCGATGTAGCTCGCTGTTTCGTTTCTACGAGTTGAGCGATGTAATTAGCTCTTTTGTTTCTGTCACCCAAAGACCAAAATTCATCAAACAACTCTTCCCTGATCAGTTTCTCCCTGTGGATCGCCTCCAGAAACTTCTTGCACTTCATCCGACAGTTCTTAAGTGGCTTTGACCTCTTAGCTGTTATAACATTACCCTTTGCGGTTACATATTCCTATCCTGTATTTCTACTCAATTTTCTCTCAGCTCTGAGTATTCTGGAAAACACTGCAACACGATTTCTCACTTTCTGTATGAATTTGCGAGCTAGAAGTGCCTTCGTTTTGCGGACTGCCTGAATCACTGCTTTCGGGTGTATATAGGTCTTGTCACGATTAGAATCGTCGAAGTCGGATATTTCACTGTGATTTTCATTAGAATTTTTAACCAGTTCTGTACAAAAGTTGCTGGCATTTTTTAGGAGTGGTCGAAGTCAGTGAACTGAATTCTATGGCACACTGTTCGTCACTGTCACTGTTCAGTAGCTTCTCAACTTCTGCTATTTCCATCTGTTCTTAGTTAAGTTCCGAGGAAGACCATGAACCGACTTCTCTGAGTTCAGGTGTGAAAACTCCACTGGATTCATGTTGAACTGAACTGAAGTGACAAGAACAACCAACATTCTGTCACTAAACATATAATGTAAGGCAAAGAATTTGTAAAATTAAAAAAGGAACAGATACCAACTCCAGTATCTTCTTAGCCCTTGATACCATGTTGCATCGCAAAACATCCATCCATACAGCAGGAAAAACTACTTTATTTGCCGCAGCAAGTCACAGCTGATTTATCCTTCTGATAATTTTAAACACTGTAATGAACAACAAAAATAACCGGAATTGTTATTTAGTGTTGTTAATGCATCAATATGTGCAGAGAATTGTATCCAACAATCGTAATCAAGGATAGAAATGACTTCTACTCTTTTACTCCGTATGTCTTGTAGGAAGGTGCAGTGGTATAAACAGTACATGTTGACATATACTGTTCTGACCAAGCAAATAAATTCCTTTCTCAGTTATACTATTTCTACCATGTGCCCTTACAGCTCATTGCTTCTCTTCAGACTTATTTTACTTTTACCATAGCTGTGTGACGACTCTACCTCACAGAATCTGGACTCATCTCATTTTGGCAATTTTTTGACTTATACTCTTTTGCCCGAGCATGCTAGAAATATTAATGAATAAGTTTCACAAGCAATATATCTCTGTTCTCTTCACTGCACAGCTCTTGGTTTTTACAGAAATAATTATCTCCTAATTTATGGAAATGTATATAAATATGGATACAATGATTTGCTGGATACAAATTTCAGATGTTGTATTTGTTTAATATGCTCTTGTACAATACATTTCCTTTCCGCACTCCCTTTAACAGTGCACAGTTTACAAAATAAAACACACCCATCTGTCATAAACACGTCTTTTCCAAGTTCATTCACTATCTAATTTAAAAATACACTTTTTAGTGGTTTCACTTCTGACATTTTTCTTCCAGAGAATTACAGTACTTGGGAGGATAATAGTCTGTACTGAAGCGGAAAGTTTTAGAATTGTTGTTTCCAATCCCTTCTATTTTCCTTGAGATACGCGGGGATGAATAACTGGCTGTAAGAGCGGGTACGAAGGCTGGTGCATTCCATCGTCATCAACGATGAGGATGGGCTGTCCACGGAAATGTGCCTTCAGGTGTGCTCATGGCGGAGTTCGAACAACTACACGAGCCATGCCGCGCAGCCAACTCGTAGGGTATTTCTTCTTCGTCTGACTTGACAGTTCTAACGTAACTTCAATTCAATTTTTGTGTCGTTAGAGACGTCGATGTATTGGAATATAAGGGTGAATAAAAGAGCTTTAATGTGACAATAAACTTACAGTCACGATGTTCTCACATTGAAGCGTTCTTACTGAGCGAGTTAGCCGTGCTTTTAGGGGCGCGCAGCTATGAGCTTGCATCCGGGAGATTGTGGGTTCAAACCCCACTGTCGGCAGCCCTGAAGTTGGTTTTCCCTTGTTTACCATTTTCACACCAGGCAAATGCTGGGGCTGTACCTTAATTAAGGCCACGGTCGCTTCGTTCCCACTCCTAGCCCTTTCCTGTCCCATCGTCGCCATAAGACCTACAGTATCTGTGTCGATGCGATGTAATAAAGCCAATTGTGAAAAAAAAAAAGAATAAAGGAACATTCTAAAGAGCCAATTGACTCCGCCGCGTATCCATCCCGTATTTTGAATTAGGAGGCGTACGCCAAACCAACTATGCTACGTCCTCGAAATGTTCAGAACATTGGTGGCGAGAAGTATAGGTGGTGGTGGTGATTATTCCTTGAAGGGGAATTTTGCTTTCTTTACAAGTTACTTTACGACACATCTACACAGATAGGTCTTATCGCAACGATGGGATAGGAAAGGGCTAGGATTGGCCTTGATTAAGGTACAGCCCCAGCATTTTCCTGGTGTGAAAATGGTAAACCACGGAAACCATCTTCAGGCTGCCGACAGTGGGATTCGAATCAACTAATTAGAGCTAGGTGACAATTCCCTCACAACTCTAGTCAAAAAGGAAGAACGAGATCCACCCCACTCTCACCCCCACCCTCGAAGATGAAGGTATCAACATAAAATAAGAGAAGGTCCATAAGGTGGTTAAAAATGACAGACGACAGACTCCTTGTATTTCGCAAATCTAATACCATCTATATAAGACAAGAGTTGACCAAGGGAGGTCAGATTGGAATGTTGAAAGTAAGAAGCCTTGCGTAAGTGGAAGCGATCCCAGACTCAGCCAGAGGACCCGTAGTCACCATACCCCTTTCTGTCACCTCTTACGACAGGCAAGAGATACCGTAGATGTATTCTGCTGCCCGCGCTCACAGGGGTTCGGCAGCAGAAATAGATCTCGAAAGTGACACGTACGTTGTTACCTGACGTCAATTAAGGAAACTAATACCGAGCTCGATAGCTGCAGTCGCTTAAGTGCGGCCAGTATCCAGTAATCGGGAGATAGTGGGTTAGAGCCCCACTGTCGGCAGCCCTGAAGATGGTTTTCCGTGGTTTCCCATTTTCACACCAGGCAAATGCCGGGGCTGTACCTTAATTAAGGCCACGGCCGCTTCCTTCCAATTCCTACGCCTTTCCTATCTCATCGTCGCCATAAGACACATCTGTGTCGGTGCGACGTAAAGCAAAAAAGAAAAATACTAATTTAGGTAGCTTAATAATAATAATAATAATAATAATAATAATAATAATAATAATAATAATAATAATAATAATAATAATAATAATAATAATAATAATAATAATAATAATACGGACTTGTTCAGCCTACGTTGAGGAATGACAGCGACTCGCACATAACGCGCTCAAGGTTTGTTTAGTGAGTAGCAGAGAGGTCAGGATAACAAGTGTTGTACCTGCTGGCGAAATACGAGAGAAGAGGTCGACGCACATCTCGTTCCCACGATGTGCTTGCTTCAGCCAAGCTGGTCCATGCCCCGTTCTGTGTGTTTTGGAAGGGGGGAAGATCGGTTCCTACTCCTACTACGAGTTCCGTCTTCCATAGTTAGGATGAATCAATCATCGGTGATTTACCATTAGGACTTTCGCCCAAGTGGCAGAATCCCTATCGATTGTTTACCAAGTCTTAAATGATTTCAAAGAACGTGAAAACTTATCGAATATTTTCCTTGATAAATTATTCCATTCCCTAATTCCTCTTATTATAAAATCATATTTATCATAAATTATTCCATTCCCTGGTTGCTCTTATTATAAAAGAATATTTGTCGTTTTTATGTAATTGACGTTTAAATTTAATTTCGAAGTTGTACAGCACTACCACAGGTAAGCATTGTCACCGGCGTATCCCCCGATTGCAATGCATTTGTTAATAATACGAGGATATCGTCACGTTGACTAATTGGCACTCCAAACGTCTGCTGGTCATCTACACATAAGGTCCTCAATTGGCCACGTATGTCATAAAGAAACGTTCTTCAATCAAGGAAAGCCTTAGACTCCAAGTTTTATCGAAATACATTCAGCAACCAGTTGGGAATGGATTGTCTTCTTCGTGGTGTTCAGTCCGTAGACTGGTTGGGGGCAGCTCTTCATTTCCTCATGCATTAGTTCCTGCACCCTGCATTACTCGGAATCTGGTTCAAGTACCTCAGCCGAGGTCTTCCCTTGGTTCTTTTCCTCTCTCCATCTACTTCAGTTATTGTTTTAGGAGCCCTTCATGTCTCATTAGGTGCCCAATAAGCTGCATTCCTCTTTTCAAGATGCAATTCCTCAGCTTCCGTTTTTTTCCTCCCACTCTCTGAAGAACGTCGTCGTTTTATTAATTTTTCAGTCCATTTAATTTTGATCATTCGTCTGCAGCACCACATATCGAATGATTTTAGCCTCCTTTCTTCTTCAGTTCCCACAGTCCAAATTTCACAGCCATAAAAAGCTACACTCCAAACCCGTTTTCTGATCTGAATACTAATACTGCGAGAAGATACTTTTTGCTTGGTTGATTCTTCTCCGTACTTCTGCTTTATACCCTCAATCCCTGGTGATCCTGTTTCCCAGGCAAACAAATGAGTCAACTTCTTCAAGCATTTAGTGCCACCATTCCCTGTGTTTTATAACTAACAGTGGCGGCTCGTGGATATCAGCGCGCCTTAGTTTCATAATTCCACAAATATCTCAAGTTCTTCAAACCATGTTATCAAGATACACACTTGGAACACTTACGGTAGCAATGCATATGCAATTATTATTATTATTATTATTATTATTATTATTATTATTATTATTATTATTATTATTATTATTATTATTATTGTGAGCTCGCAGTTGCGATCAGCAGTATTCTGTAAGAAGGAAGTCAGCTCCCAGACGAAACTATCTTTACATCGGTCTGTTTTCAGACCAACTTTGCTTTACGGGAGCGAAAGCTGGGTGGACTCAGGATATCTTATTCACAAGTTAGAAGTAACAGATATGAAAGTAGCAAGAATGATTGTTGGTACAAACAGGTGGGAAGAATGGCAGGAGGGTACTTGGAATGAGGAGATAAAGGCTAATTTAGGAATGAACTCGATGGATGAAGCTGTACGCATAAACCGGCTTCGGTGGTGGGGTCATGTGAGGCGAATGGAGGAGGATAGGTTACCTAGGAGAATAATGGACTACACTATGGAGGGTAAGAGAAGTAGAGGGAGACCAAGACGACGATGGTTAGACTCGGTTTCTAACGATTTAAAGATAAGAGGTATAGAACTAAATGAAGCTACAACACTAGTTGCAAATCGAGGATTGTGGCGACGTTTAGTAAATTCTCAGAGGCTTGCAGACTGAACGCTGAAAGGCATAACAGTCTATAATGATAATGTATGTATGTATGTATGTATGTATGTATGTATGTATGTATGTATGTATGTATGTATTACACCCTACCGGGCGTCGAATGGATGACCCACGCATAAGAATGCCTCCACGTAACGGGGTAAACACCCACGGATGAGATTGGATTGAAGAGCGGGTCGAATTGCTTAACGAGCTTCGAACCGCTCCCCTTCCTACTTTCTGTGCCGGCCCGGCAGCCTGAGCACTTGGGGAAGTGGTACGTTCAAAGAAAAACAAAAACAACAAATCCTTAAGATGGAGCCTTATGTCTATAATATGAAAGTAGGATCTCTGGGTTCAAATGCCTATTGGATACTGCTTAACACTGCTACAAATGACAAGAATCATAAAATAGGGATTACGAATGCAAATTTATTCAAATATGACCATTAAAAAAAAAGTTGACACAGCTCTATACAATGACTCTCCACATATGGGAGGAAAAGAAATAATAATCATTTAAAAATACGAATCGCCCATGGGCGTCGTCTGCATAACGGTATGATTGAGGTTTCGCGACTTGCTATCGTTCATTTTTCCTCATTAATTCATACCGTTCCATGAAATTTGTAAATTATTCTGTCTATCACACCGTGGGATGACCTGATGTCCTTATTCACAAATATTACTAGCTGTTCTAAGCACGAACATAACCGGGGCCTACACTATATAATATCATATTAAAAGACACTTTTGCATAATGCACAAACAAACACAAATACCATTTTTGCTAAACCCCGGACTTCTCATCTGTCACCAAGACCACACGACATGCACATAGGTTCTGTTTGAACTCAAAAATATGTGCACATCATTACGAAACATACACAAAACATATGGATATATACACTTCATGCACACCGGAGAACCCTTCCTAGAAAAGAAAACAGCATGGTTATCACAGTCTCCGGCCCAAAGCGCAAGCTTGGAAGCAGCTCGCTCAAGGGCGCCGTCATCATCCGGCGTCGAACTGGCAGACTCCCGACCGAGAGGTACTGTGGGTTTCTGTAGATACCGGGAATAGCTACAATCTCATCTCGCCGGATATCTGGGGGAATCCCTACTCATTTATTAAATACCTTTTAAAAGAAGTTACCGTGATATTATCATTATACAAGTATTCTTAGCTGAGCCATTTAAACCAACCGAGGGGAGCGCGAGGTTGACCCAGGGCTCCAAGTTAGTCTTAACACAATGGTTTAAAGGGATCCCTCTGTTCTGAGGGCGAGAGCCTGACATTCACAACAACAGGAAGGCCGGCCATTCACTTCGCACGGCCGTTCTGATTCTTCTCTCGCTCACACGTCTACCCCCTCATCTCGGGGACACATTTCCACGGCCCGCTTCATTTGCATATTCATATCATTATGGAATTCCCATGAAATACTCTTTTTATTCACTCCCTTCTCATTATTATCACTGAGACTGTGGGCACGATCACTTCTCAATCATCTCATCGTAAATTCCTATTCGGCCTTCTCACTACGTCTCATATCGCGTATCTTCTTCCCTTGGGCCTATGGCTCTCATGGCTCCTCGTTCATACCACATAAATACACTTATATTTAAACCTTCTGGCCAAAGATTAGGGACTCATGCCCCTGGGTCTTACCCCGGCTATAGATAAAAAAAATACACTCCAAACCATTATGGCCCATTAATCAAAAATCACGGGAGACTTGCACATGGTCCCTCACACCTATCTAGATCACACAGTATGTACCTCTCCCGGTCGGGATTTTCTTCATTCTTGATGTACATGCACGGATTATATCTGTAAGCTAGGCATGCATTATCTGACTGACCCATGAGTTTCCCTGGCATATCCGACAACCACGTGGGACAGTGACTACCAACATTTCGACATATTTCCCTGCTTGCCAGCACTATGTTTCCAACCGCCCCTACGGGAAACTCAAATATTCTCCTAACCTTGTTCCCATATTTGCTAGGACATTCTACATTAAAAATATAACCCTCACGATAAGCTAACCATTAAGAAAGAAATATGAGTCGTCCGGGGAATTCAGCTCCCTTAAATTTTACTTCAACATTATAAAATCAATAAAATTTCCATATAGGACATGCATTAACTTACAACATTTTGATATTTACAAAAGAACGCTAATCCTATCCCCGGGTTATGTCATGCTTAGAAATTAAATTTGGACATCACTCATCTGTTTGGTGGCCGTTGTTTCTTCCGCCACGGGAGACCCATGGTGAAGTTCTTAGTACTCCATGACCACTCGGTAGGTGGCGGGCGTGCAGTCCTTCATCCCTGGTCCATACAAGTCCGACATCCTGGGGAACTCGTCACAGCTGAAATCTTACAGTAATCCAAGTGGGTAACACCTTTACACTCGTCACACGTCCTCTATTTCAGAGTTTACACCCGCGTTCACAGTAAGAATCGGGTGGCTCACGAGATTCGAGCCCCTGATTCAAAGTAACACGTTGGGTGATACCAAATTATGAATTTGACTGACTCATTAAAGCCGGCACTGTCTCAGCCGAATTCCAATACTTGTTTGCAAATTATGCTCGCGGGTTTTTACTAGTTTGACACGCAGCACAGGAACAATACCTAGGCTCGTTTGGCCTCCCGTTCACTTCACAAAGCGTGCTGGACACAATGGCGCTTTCAATACACGGTCAAGGGTTTCTGACTTAAACTGGGGCACCGCGGGATATAGTGTCCTCCTCACCGACCCGTAAAAGAACAACTGTCTCTACAATGGCCTGCCCGGCTTATATTATCTTACCCACCGGAAACTTGGGGGCGTCAACGTTCACGGTTCATTAAGAACAAGAGCTCCTTTCGTACCAAGAATTGACGATATTTGAATAGTGCATCTTGTAGCCCTCTGTCTCCTCTTTCATTTGAGCCTGGCGTGCTGGACCGACGATCAGCAATGTAATTTGCTTCCCGCCTTTGATTAATTCATAGCGTCCTCTGGGGGGTGGAGCTATCTCCTAAGCGCGATTCTTGGCGTGGGTGACGCCGCTGTATCCACATGTGTTAGCGATATGTTACATCTTGACAGCTGGTGACCTCATTTCTTCCCCTGCATAAGTTATTACATATTTTTAGTCTGGAGAACGCAGAAAATTCCGCTCTATTCAATGGTGTGTCTCGCATAATTTTCCTATGTCTGGATTAAAATATCATTCTATTGTTTACGCGCCAAAATCCGACGTTGGCACCCGTGACACGTGCATAAAAAACCGGAAGTTCCTTATATTCGTTTGGAACTCGGGGAGGCTAGGCTCCACCTCGGGGCGTATCTGACTATTCCAGCATCGCGTCCCCTTCTATCTCTCTCTGCACGTTGAGAGCGTATTTCCGCGAGGGCTTGGCTGTTGCTTTGTCTTTCCATTGTTCGCAGGCGCTTTTTTCGCGGGTTCCGTTCTGGCCGGACGCCGCTCGATCCCCTTCGCCCATACTGCTACCAATGACGCGACCTTTAGGAGTAATTTTAATGGAGTATAGAGGCCCATATCATTCCCATGGAGCTGTACAGGACACTGTACGGTTTCAGTATGTATGTATGTATTATTATTATTATTATTTGCATTTTCTTGTCCACGAGCGAATTATGTTTACGAATAGTTTCACTGTAGTGATCACTTAAACAAGACACGACATTGACTTTACCAAGCATTTCAAAGTCCATGGTACTATTGATATCACCCCTGTGGTGATCCATTTATCTCTTTTCCTAGAACGGGAGAATGGCAGGCAAGGAAAGCAGTAAAAAGTTTCTGAGATATCACTTCCACATATCCGCGGGTTCTTGTTATATACGTCAGGAGAATTAATTTGTCTTTAGAAAGCCCTATTCATATTTCTTGGTCTCCGGATTTTTCAACGAGAAGTCTGGTGTCCGTCTACCACACTCCTTCAGTTCAACTTCTCGATAGAAAGAGAAGAAAACGTTAGTTCTTTAATATGTTCGACGGTAATCATACTGTACGAAGTGCAAACATAACATTATGCGTACATATAAATCACAACCTTTCTCCTAATTTCACCTTGTCACAGTCGCCTAACGAGATCATTCATCAACACAAAGCAAAACATCGCGCCCTCTAGTGAGTATGGCTAACATGAATCAAGTGCGAGGATACAGTAGTTACTCGTTTCCTTAGTTAATAATCCTAAAAATTACATACATACATACTGCACCCATAAGCGAATTTGGCCTAATTTAATTCACAATTAAATTGAATATTTCACATATGAGATACCACAGTGAGGCTGTGAAACTAGCAGTCACAAAGGAACTTTCTGGCGCCAGTCAGGCGGCGAGAGAATCCATGAAACTCTTCTCTAGGCACGACCAAAATTGCAAACCATCCTTAGGGTCCCTTCCAATAAATTTTATGACACCGCCTGGGAGCGGCGACTTGCTGTCCGTTCTCACGAGAAAAGCACGCGTTGAAGCCTGACCTACTTTGCTAGGACAATAGGGGACCAACGACTATAACCGCCAATTCTTGGGAGGAAGCGGATGCACCCACGTTTGGAAGGGCGCGAAAGTCTCAGCCAATCAGAATATTCTAAATTTGAATGAGACGTCATACCGGGAAAACTACAGTCAGTATCTCGCGATCTAAAGCCCGATGTGGTAGTGAAAAACAGTGTCCTGACTTCTTTATAATATTTGGTGAATTATCAGTGCCAATCTGTGGATAATTAGTGCCTAATTATTAAAATTCAACTTCACACGGAGGAGTAATTGGATCTAGAAGAAGGAGCTGTCATGGCAGGATGAGGCCATCCACCGGAAGAAAATAACACCAGTGACGCGCGCAGTCGTGTGGATTATCCTATGATCATTTCCCGCGACGCAATATCACATGTGAGTCGGACAAAATGTAGGAAGTTTTGCATATAAATTTTGAAAACTATAACCTACGGATGTACGAGAAATCGCTCCCGAGGACTAGATTATTACGCCACATCCCTTCCACGGAACTATTTTCCAGGTGGTGGGAGGAATTTCTACAAAACCCAGCGACCACAGGGTCGAGCTCTCAGTGTTTTTGAGTTCTCAGTCAGTCGTTGTGAATTGTCAGTCGTTCTTAGTCGTTTCTGAATTCTCAGTGTTTTTGCAGTGCTCAGTGTTTTGAGTCATTCTCAGTCTTCAGAGTTCTCAGTTCTCAGTTATTGTCTTGAGTACTTTTAGTGTTACTTCAGTATTCTCAGTGAATTTACGTGACAGAGTGACAGAGTGTGTCAGCAAATGCATTTAGTCAGCTTTATTTTGGCTGGTAAGGAAGCGATTAGACACTTGTAGGCATTTTTAGAAAGCCTTGTATTATTTACTGGGGAGAATCGCATTTCAGAGAATGAACATTTTCACAGACTTTTACTGTAAATTCAGGGAGAGTAGGCAAGAATTACACTTTCAACTCGAATGAACTCACATTACTAGTCGAGGGAAACAGGTCCATGTTTTTCAGCATATTCACATAAAAACATTTCTAACCAGCGGGGAGTGTTACATGTGAGATCAGTATAAAATTCTCTCCACAACATCAACTGTATTTTAGCTTGTTTCTACCATTCTACAAACTGTTTGGCAAGCGAGATGTTTACGGGGAGAAACCAGTAAAGACAGACAGGAAGGTGATTGACTTTCTTCAATGGAGGCCGCAATAGTCAACCTTGAGGAGACAGTAGGGTTAATGTACTGTAAGCTGTAGTGTAAACAGAGCTGAGGGATCGGCGAGCAGGCCACCAGGTGATTTTGCAGGTAGAGAGCGAGGTGACCATCCTTCTACACCAGGCAGGAGTCTGCAGTGGCATTTTCTAACTTTCACTGGAGTGAGAGAAATACGAGTGTTTTATGCTAATATAAACGTGTGTCACGGCATGGCAAGAATGTGTCAAATTTGCGTGTGTAATAATCTGGAATACCACATCAGCTTGAAGATGGAATTCTAATTTCAACCATGACAGAGACCGGTGGGTGAACCGACCTGCCTCCACCATCACAGGTATGAGCATCATTATAATGTAAATAAATATGTAGGACCGTGGCAAAAATCGATGATCGATCTAGTTTAGAGTACTAGGTAGGGTTGTAAATAATTCACAGTTTTATTATAATAATAATATAATAATAATATAATAATAATAATAATAATAATATAATAATAATAATAATAATAATAATAATAATAATAATAATAATTATGTTTATGTTGCACTTTCAGATAGGCTTATTTTGTGCACTTTGTTTAAGTAAATGTTTGTTTGCGTGTTTTGTGGTTGATTTTTGTAGTATGTCACTTTGACAGTTAGGCAGCTTTGATATTTTGATCTACGAGTGTAATGTCAGTTTATTGTTATTATTCATCATGATTTTAGATCAGGGTTTTGAGTCGATTTTGTTGGAGTTTTGATCTTATAGACGCCGTCGCGATGTTTTCAATGTTTATTTTGCTATTTTTGCGCATTTCAGTTTGTTTCTGTTGCGGAATCATCCTTCAGATGTCCGGTTTTGATTGTACTTATCCCGCGTATTTTGCGACGATTTTTGGTAGACGCGAATATTTTATTTCTACATTTGTGTTTTGAGAGGCAATCTCGTCATTCTTTGTTTTGATAGAAACGGTGAGTGCCATTGATGAGTCAGCTCTGTGATTTTTGTGATGTGTTAACAGTGAATGATCGAGAGATCGAGCTAGATGATTAATATCCCTGATGATCTACGTTGATGATGGAAATACGATATTGGGACCATGTCTTGAATTTTTGTAAGAAGCCGTTATGTGCACGACGGATATTTGCCCGCCGGATACGAGCGAGGTTGTATTGTGAGAATAATGAATAATAATGACGTCGAGAATTAAGGAGAAAATAGAATTGTGAAATGAAGAGTTTAACCACGTGTGTTAAATGTGTTACGACATGGGTTATGATACTACAGGCAGGAGCCTGTATTTGTTTAAATAATTCCAGGGAAAGTAGATGCTCGATAATAATGCTAGCCAGTGTACAATGTGAACAGAGTGACGAGTCAATGTGTTTTGAATATTATGTAGAGTCACGGATGACGTGAAGTAACAGTAATTTGTCCATCAAGGTTAAATTATATCATGTCCAGACATTGATCGTCTGAAATTTGAGATTGCCGTCAAATTCGCAATATTTCATTTTGCTACTCGCAGCGGGGTATGTTTTTAGGAGACTCCGAGTTTATTTTGCGCATTTCTATCCTTTTTATTTCCAGTAGGCCGCGATGGTGGGATCCAGTTTGCTTATTTGTTTTCTTTTCTGTTTGTACCTTTTACCGTTTATTTGTAGGACGCAAGCGTATGTGAATTATTTATATTTGATGTGTTGTAAATAGATAAGTGTAGCTAGGCTAGTTTCTTTTTGATCTCTGTATTTTTTTTTATTGTCGGAGCAGTGTTTCTCCGTTAATTAACGTAATGATGTAAATACCATTTCAGATGTTAGGTTGATTGGATCATCGATTATGTCACAGTCGAAATGTTAGTGGTATGCTCATACCAGGCATCTAAGTAATTACCAAACTTTCTTTCAAAATCCACTACATTTTTATTTTGAAATGAAGCGATCTTTAAATAAACCAATTGTGTAAAACCGCCGCAATGAATGGTAAATAAGAGGATATCTGCCTCCATCTAGTGGTGATACCACAAATATGAAATAATAATAAAAATGCAGTTAGCGGCAAAGTCAATAGAAATTTTAATGTACAAGGAATCGCTATCATTTGATAATGTTAACATCAGGCATTTGGCCTAAATTTCGGTTTATTTTAAGAAGTCCAGTCTATCACAGACATACAAATGAAGTTTAAAATTTAGATGAGTGGTTGGATACACTCAGAGTGATGGTTCGATAATTAATTTGGTTTAATCATGAGGTTTTGTATAAGACAATGGTTATGTGAGAATGAAGTGTGATGTTCATGGTTGTTCTGTCTTTTTCGATATTCCTTATGTGATACACTTGCTTAGTGCAGTCCATGATTATGTAAATTTGGGTATTTTACCAAATGAGCCACACGTGCTTGAACATTTTAATAACTCCTATAAGTCAGTGGTTTGGTGGCATAACAGAATTTAATTTACTTTATTGTGAGTCAACTATTTTAAATTTATTTTTGGGAGACATGTTTCTCCGTAATATAATTTATATTTCAAGAAGGTGGTCTTTCTGACCAGAGAATTAAATTGAGTCATGTTATTAACTTGAATATTTGGGAGATAGTTTTCTCCGTAATGTATTTGTGTATTTCATGAAGGTGGTCTTTCTGACCAGAGTTTTAAACTGAGTCATTTTATTTAACTTGAAGACAGTGTCAAGATAGTCTGGTATGTTTTGATTGAGGTGTTTTGACTTTCAGTCAGTTTCTTTAGGCAGTTTATGATTTGCTTTGTAAGGTAGATCCTTACTCTTTAGTATTTTTTTAGTCACTGTTATTTCATTTGTTTACATTTTTCACTAGTTCAGTTTACGTTCATTTTTCGCACTTTGCATTTTATTTAATAAATTAGTCTTTTATTTTAAATTTTAATTCAGTCTTGGGTACCGTCATTTTAGTTAGTTTACCCCTTCTTTTCATTCCCTCACTCCTCAATCAGCGGGTGGCCTCTCCGGGGATAACGGACGGGCACGTCTGAGAAAGAAGAGTCTACATGCAGCGGTGAGTATGATTTCACATGTCATTTATTACAGGAGCAGCCGGCGCACAGAAGAAAGAAGAGATCACCGCAGTTGTTGCCTTTAAAAGGGCACAGGGGCCGGAGTGAGGAGTGAAAAGCGTGTCACCCAACTTTAGGGGCTAGATTTGCTTATCCCCGGGACTTTGTACTTTACATTTTATTTACTTTGTACCCAGACTAACAGCCATGAACATAGATTTACTGAATATTGATAAATATGAATGCTGTGATAGTACTGTTTGACAAGTAGTGGTATTAATTATAAATGATATGTTTTGTATAATTTTATCCAGTTTAGGATAAAATTGTTTTGTATTGGTGATTACTATGTCTTGCATGTGTTGGAAGTAGGTTGGGGAGCCTGATGGTCTCAGTCGTATTCTCTCAGCACATAAAATGTCGATTAGCCAGGAGCAGTGGGACAGGTTGATTAAAACCATTAACGATTTAAGTGTAACAACCAGTGAGTTGAAATCGAGTCAGGCCGAACTTGTAAACAAGGTAGAAAGTAGCCAGGCCGAATTAACTAACGAATTTAAAACCACACAAGGCGAATTAAAATCCAGCCAGGTAGAATTAGCTAACGAGTTAAAAACCACACAAGGTGAATTAAAATCCAGCCAGGTAGAGTTAGCCAATGAGTTAAAAGCCACACAAAGTGAATTGAAATCTAGTCAAGCTGAGCTTGCAAATAAGATTGAAAGTAGCCAAGCCGAGCTTGCGAATAAAGTAGAGGCAGTACACGGACAGGTCTTAGAAGAATTCAAGCAGTGTGAGATAAAGCTCGAGGAGAAATTTATAAAGAGCCAGGTTGAACTGAAGAAAGAGTTACGGGAAAACCAGGATAAACTCATGCAGGCGTGCAATGCAAACAGGCAGGAGACGATGGAAGAAATTAAGAAGTTAGCCGATGCACAAGCACAAATACAAGAGCAGTTAGACAGCCATAGCGCGACTGTTGAGGAAAGCATGAGGGAAACCAGGGTAATGGTGCAAGATCAAGGCACGGATTTAGCTCGAGGTATCATACTCTTGGAAGAGCGTATAGATAAAATTGAGGACGAGAATAGGAAGGAAGTGAATAAAGTATGCGTACAGATTGGAGAGACCCAGGAGAAAACGAGCCACGAAATCATGACCTTAAAGTCGGAAACCCAGGATATTACAAAGAGGTTAACCGAACTGTCAGAAAAGATCGCGGAAACTGAGGGTGCGATTACACTCAGTGAGCAGTCAGTAAGACAGGAAGTTAACGAGGTCATAGAGGGAAAAATCCAGGCAATTAAGACCCAGGGTGAAAACCTCTCGACCTTGGTCAAGATGCTAGTAGACAAACAAGCTGAGTCCCAGGTAGCCAGAGAAATTAGGATACAGCCGCAGCATGAGCCGACACAGTCCGAGCCAATAACACAAATATTTAACATGGAAAAGACAATGCCGGAAAGTACGCAGAGAACTGAAGCTTCCACGCAGATCATAAACATCGTGCGTACGAGTGACGATCAGCCGAAGAAATTTAGTGGAACGTCACAAATAACCCCAAAAGTATATCTTAGGGAATTGAAACAATATTTCCAAGATATTAAAGCCCCAGAAGACAAGAAACTACGCATAGTAGAAAAATATCTGGAAGGACAGGCGAAGACCTGGTACTACGGTTTCGTAGATACTTTTAAGACGTTCGCAGATTTCGAGAAGGCTTTCCTCGAAAGGTACTGGTCCTTATCCACACAACAAGCACTCAGGATGGACTTGTACACTCGCAAGTACATGTCGACACAGCCCACACGATACTTAGACTTCTTCTTAACACAGCTCGTCAAACTTAGACAGTTAGATTCTCCGGTGTCAGACGAAGAGATCGTGCAGACTATAATCAAACAATTTCCGTCGGACGTGCAGAGAATGCTCATTACAGCGAGGGTAGATCATCCAGCCCAAGTTGAGGCTATTTTAAGGGAGCTAGACGCTACATCCACTAACAATGTACCGCAGAGAGTGACCAGGCAAACGCAGGAACATAGGGCTTACCTAGCTAATGCCACCAGTGACAATGCACGAGGCAATGCGCAGGCAAACGGCCCGAATTCAGGCGCTGTATCGCGGCGAGATACGAACACGAGACGCCAGGAGGAAGAAATCCAACGTCCGTGGTTTAGGAAACCTAACTATCCAGACAGGCGACCGCGATACCACGACAGGCAGCCGTACCAAAGGAGGTACCTCTCACGTGACAGAAGGCGATGGGAAGATCGAGGAAGAGACAGGCCTTACTATCGCGATCCTGAAAGGAGATGGAACGAGAGAAGGAATTACCAGCGAGATAGGAACTCGGACCCGAGGTATCAAGAGGGGCGCCGATACATCAATGACCTGAGTAACAAACAGCAACGCGATCCGTGGAAACAGGCAATCGAATCCCAAGACATGAACCCGGATATCACAGGAGCCGAAAGCCTGGAGTTCCAGCAAACAAGAAGGAGAGGAAGCGAGGACCGCAGACCGCTCAATCCGAATGCACCGACGTACGAGGGGACCGGTGCTAGAAAAAAAAACTTCAATTTCGAATTAGTAGCTCCATTAGACACTGACTCAACTACACATTTTACCATTGAGAATGAAGAGTGGGAAGTAGCTAAGGTGGATTCATGGATAGCGCAGCCTGAGGACTTGTTAAATGATGAATTCAAGCAGGAGAGCCCACAAATTTTACCTCTACCTGTGATTAAAATCAAAATTTACGGAACAAGCATTTTAGGACTTTTAGATACTGGTGCGAGTATCAGCATTATTTCGAGGACTCTGTTTAATGATTTGAAAGAGAGAATGAGCCTACCTGAGATCCCGGTCTCGACAGTAAAAATAAAAGGGATTGTGCCAGACAAAGTGACTACCTGTAAGTCCCAGACATACCTGGAGATGACAATAGGGAGCTCAACCTACAGTCATACATTCATCATAATGGCCAGAGTTAACTACAACGTAATTCTTGGAGCTGATTTTTTAAGGGAAACACATGCCGTCATTGACCTTGCAGGGGGCGTTGTGAGATTCCGAAGGAATGGAGGTCACGACAAGGTGGCAATAAATCCGGAAACTGATGAAGAGGACGAACCAGATAACAGTACTGACGGAGACTTCCACGATATCGTAGGAGCCGAGCATGCGGACGAACAGTTAAATATTTTGGACCATGAGGGGATTTTTACAGACATTTTTATGGTTGATACTGCAGAAGATATTGAAAATTTAATCAATGACAAGGTTGCAGAGTTTAAAGGGACGAAAGAACAGAAAGATCAATTAAGAGCCTTCTTAATTGAACATCAGGCCGTATTCGATTCCAAAGTAGGCCTCATCCCTAATTTTACATACGTTTTCAATGTTTTGGACTGGGAACCATACAAACGTAAGCCGTATCCAGTGCCAGAGAAATACCACGAGGAGGTCAAGCAAATTATCAAACAAATGGAAGAGAACGGGATTATCTCGAAGCGACCTACTCCGTACGTGAACAGCCTTGTCATAGTAAAGAAAGCCGACAATTCCCTGAGGCTGTGCCTCGATGCTCGTCAATTAAACTCCAAATTAATCCCGGAAAATGATCAAGCCATGCCTATTAAGGACGCAATTCGTCGATTTAGAGACATGGAAGTTTTCACAGGTGTGGACCTGACCAGTTCTTTTCACCATATCCTTCTGCATGATAAGTCGAAGTTACTAACAGGGTTTATGTTTGATCAACAGACCTATGTTTTTGAAAGACTCCCATTCGGAACCCGCAACTCTTCTAGCGCTCTCATACGGGCACTTGACAGGAACCTAACAGACGAAGTCAAAGCAGTTACTACTTTGTACATCGATGACATGATAATCGCAAGTAAAACCTTTGAAGAAAACCTTCAAAATTTAAGTAAACTGTTTAAAAACCTTATAGAAACTGGATTCAAGGTGAATATCAAGAAATCACACTTCTGTCAGCCGGAAATCCTATTCCTAGGACACGTGATAGACGGCAAGGGAATCCGACCAAATCCAGTAAAGTTAGAAGCGATAAGTAACTTCCCTAGACCTACCAAGGTGAAACATATCCGACAATTCCTTGGTATGTGTCAATTTTTTAGAGAACACTGTAAAAATTTCACCGAAGTCGTAGCACCACTACAAGACCTGCTATGTAAGAATAACAGATGGAAATGGACACAGGAAGCAGAGACAGCGTTCACATGTACTAAAGAACTGTTAGCCAGGAGCATACAGTTAGCGTATCCTGATTTTAACAGACCATTTATCCTTCAGACAGACGCATCTAAAGTAGGCGTAGGTGCAGTCTTATTCCAGGAACAGGACAATGAATGTAAAACCAAGGACTATTTAGGCTTTTATAGTAGAAAATTGAGATCGCACGAACGGAACTACACAACTACAGAGCTGGAAATGCTAGCTATAGTCCAAGCCCTACAGCACTGGCGGAAAGTTATTTATGGATTTCCAATCGTCATAAGAACCGACCATAAAGCTTTAACGTTCATGTTAAAATCAGCTGTTTCATCTGACAGAATTACTAGATGGTCACTGTTCGTGCAGCAATTTAATTTCACCATTGAACACTGTACCGGCAAGGCAAACATCTTAGCAGACGCCTTAAGCAGGAACCCAAATAAACGTGAAGAGCAGGTAAATTATGTGGACTTAACACAGGAAGACCGGAATGTACTGCTCCGACTGAGCCAGTTACCGACCTTTCAACAGGCTGATCCAACCTTACAGCCGATTATCCAGTATTTCCAGGGAGCAATTCAACAAGGGGACCCTCGTTATGACGAAATTCACAAGGCCGCACAAGAATACAGGTTGTTAAACAATCAATTGTTAAAATATGCAGATAAGGATCATACTAAATTAAAGATTGTCGTCCCGAAAGAATTACAGGAAGAGCTAATATGGCATGTACACCGTGTTATTGGGCACGGAGGTATTGATAAGACCGTCGCCACAATTCAGGAAACTTTCATCTGGAAAGACCTAAGGAAAACTGTCAGGGATGCAATAGTTACATGCGACACTTGCCAGCGTGTCAAGGCGAACTCCTACCTTTTAAAACAGAAGCCAATTCCCATTCTACCGTCAAAGCCCCGTGAGTTATTCGCGATGGATATTTATGGAAAAATCCCGAAATCACGGAGAGGCAATCAGTTCATATTAGTCACCATGGATGTATTTTCCAAGTTTACAAACCTTTCTCCAATGCAAAAGGCCAATACTAGGTCAGTTTTAAGATGCATTAATAGGGAAATACTTCCGGCCATGGGAAAACCGGAGAAATTATTAACAGATCACGGAACCCAGTTCACCTCCGCAGAGTTCAAAACAGGTTTAAGGCAATTAGGAATACAGCATGTTCTGAGTTCAACACGTCACCCAGAGTCGAACCCGGCAGAAAGAGTAATGAAAGTCATCGCAAAATTCAGCAGAATTTATATCCCAGAACAACATTGGCGATGGGTCGATATTCTCCCATTGATCACTGACTGCATAAACAATACTGTCCATGAAGCAACAGCGAAAATCCCAGCCACAGTGCATAATGGCTTACAACCGGCCAGGCCGTGGTGTCCAGTCGTCAATTGTCCGCCTGAACCCCTATTATCTCCGGAACTATGTACACAACAGGTACGGGAGCACTTAAGAGAGCAAGCTGACCGCAGGCTGAGAAGGGTCCGAAGAAAAAAATATCACAAGCCATTAAGGGTAGGTGAAATGGTATTGATCCGTAGACCAGCCATCTCCGATCCTGAAAGGAAGTATTACGCAAAATTCGCACCATTGTACATCGGTCCTTACAGCATTGTCCAGGATATGCAAAACAATGCATATAAAATTAGAAGTTTAGATGGAGAAAATGAAATGATTATGAATGCAGCCAATCTTAGAACCTACAGAATAGCACCAGGCGCAGCTCAAGTGAATCTCGTGGAAAAACCAAGGAGCTCAAACGCAGGAGAAGACGCAAGTTCCGGCACGGAAGAAGAAGATGATGATGATGACCCGTGTACCGAAGCAGAAGAAGAAGATGACCAGGAAACCCTATCAACGAACCCAGGAGACGACAGTCATTTCGAGATTGAGACAGGTCAACAGGCAGAAGAGAATTGTCCGGATTGCGAACAGAACTCAGCCGAGATGCTAGCAGTCATGAAACAGATTGCAGATGACCTCGAGAAAGAGAACAAACTATTAGAGAGAGAAATCAGAGAGAAACTCAGACATAAGCAGAGGTATACTTCATAGTCAGGAGTATACATTCGCTTATGGCTGCAAGTATGTCTAGAATATCAGTGGTTGAATTGAGAAATCTTCCACTATCGCGTAAGATTTCTAACGGCGTAAGGGGGCATTGCACCCATAAGCGAATTTGGCCTAATTTAATTCACAATTAAATTGAATATTTCACATATGAGATACCACAGTGAGGCTGTGAAACTAGCAGTCACAAAGGAACTTTCTGGCGCCAGTCAGGCGGCGAGAGAATCCATGAAACTCTTCTCTAGGCACGACCAAAATTGCAAACCATCCTTAGGGTCCCTTCCAATAAATTTTATGACACCGCCTGGGAGCGGCGACTTGCTGTCCGTTCTCACGAGAAAAGCACGCGTTGAAGCCTGACCTACTTTGCTAGGACAATAGGGGACCAACGACTATAACCGCCAATTCTTGGGAGGAAGCGGATGCACCCACGTTTGGAAGGGCGCGAAAGTCTCAGCCAATCAGAATATTCTAAATTTGAATGAGACGTCATACCGGGAAAACTACAGTCAGTATCTCGCGATCTAAAGCCCGATGTGGTAGTGAAAAACAGTGTCCTGACTTCTTTATAATATTTGGTGAATTATCAGTGCCAATCTGTGGATAATTAGTGCCTAATTATTAAAATTCAACTTCACACGGAGGAGTAATTGGATCTAGAAGAAGGAGCTGTCATGGCAGGATGAGGCCATCCACCGGAAGAAAATAACACCAGTGACGCGCGCAGTCGTGTGGATTATCCTATGATCATTTCCCGCGACGCAATATCACATGTGAGTCGGACAAAATGTAGGAAGTTTTGCATATAAATTTTGAAAACTATAACCTACGGATGTACGAGAAATCGCTCCCGAGGACTAGATTATTACGCCACATCCCTTCCACGGAACTATTTTCCAGGTGGTGGGAGGAATTTCTACAAAACCCAGCGACCACAGGGTCGAGCTCTCAGTGTTTTTGAGTTCTCAGTCAGTCGTTGTGAATTGTCAGTCGTTCTTAGTCGTTTCTGAATTCTCAGTGTTTTTGCAGTGCTCAGTGTTTTGAGTCATTCTCAGTCTTCAGAGTTCTCAGTTCTCAGTTATTGTCTTGAGTACTTTTAGTGTTACTTCAGTATTCTCAGTGAATTTACGTGACAGAGTGACAGAGTGTGTCAGCAAATGCATTTAGTCAGCTTTATTTTGGCTGGTAAGGAAGCGATTAGACACTTGTAGGCATTTTTAGAAAGCCTTGTATTATTTACTGGGGAGAATCGCATTTCAGAGAATGAACATTTTCACAGACTTTTACTGTAAATTCAGGGAGAGTAGGCAAGAATTACACTTTCAACTCGAATGAACTCACATTACTAGTCGAGGGAAACAGGTCCATGTTTTTCAGCATATTCACATAAAAACATTTCTAACCAGCGGGGAGTGTTACATGTGAGATCAGTATAAAATTCTCTCCACAACATCAACTGTATTTTAGCTTGTTTCTACCATTCTACAAACTGTTTGGCAAGCGAGATGTTTACGGGGAGAAACCAGTAAAGACAGACAGGAAGGTGATTGACTTTCTTCAATGGAGGCCGCAATAGTCAACCTTGAGGAGACAGTAGGGTTAATGTACTGTAAGCTGTAGTGTAAACAGAGCTGAGGGATCGGCGAGCAGGCCACCAGGTGATTTTGCAGGTAGAGAGCGAGGTGACCATCCTTCTACACCAGGCAGGAGTCTGCAGTGGCATTTTCTAACTTTCACTGGAGTGAGAGAAATACGAGTGTTTTATGCTAATATAAACGTGTGTCACGGCATGGCAAGAATGTGTCAAATTTGCGTGTGTAATAATCTGGAATACCACATCAGCTTGAAGATGGAATTCTAATTTCAACCATGACAGAGACCGGTGGGTGAACCGACCTGCCTCCACCATCACAGGTATGAGCATCATTATAATGTAAATAAATATGTAGGACCGTGGCAAAAATCGATGATCGATCTAGTTTAGAGTACTAGGTAGGGTTGTAAATAATTCACAGTTTTATTATAATAATAATATAATAATAATATAATAATAATAATAATAATAATATAATAATAATAATAATAATAATAATAATAATAATAATAATAATTATGTTTATGTTGCACTTTCAGATAGGCTTATTTTGTGCACTTTGTTTAAGTAAATGTTTGTTTGCGTGTTTTGTGGTTGATTTTTGTAGTATGTCACTTTGACAGTTAGGCAGCTTTGATATTTTGATCTACGAGTGTAATGTCAGTTTATTGTTATTATTCATCATGATTTTAGATCAGGGTTTTGAGTCGATTTTGTTGGAGTTTTGATCTTATAGACGCCGTCGCGATGTTTTCAATGTTTATTTTGCTATTTTTGCGCATTTCAGTTTGTTTCTGTTGCGGAATCATCCTTCAGATGTCCGGTTTTGATTGTACTTATCCCGCGTATTTTGCGACGATTTTTGGTAGACGCGAATATTTTATTTCTACATTTGTGTTTTGAGAGGCAATCTCGTCATTCTTTGTTTTGATAGAAACGGTGAGTGCCATTGATGAGTCAGCTCTGTGATTTTTGTGATGTGTTAACAGTGAATGATCGAGAGATCGAGCTAGATGATTAATATCCCTGATGATCTACGTTGATGATGGAAATACGATATTGGGACCATGTCTTGAATTTTTGTAAGAAGCCGTTATGTGCACGACGGATATTTGCCCGCCGGATACGAGCGAGGTTGTATTGTGAGAATAATGAATAATAATGACGTCGAGAATTAAGGAGAAAATAGAATTGTGAAATGAAGAGTTTAACCACGTGTGTTAAATGTGTTACGACATGGGTTATGATACTACAGGCAGGAGCCTGTATTTGTTTAAATAATTCCAGGGAAAGTAGATGCTCGATAATAATGCTAGCCAGTGTACAATGTGAACAGAGTGACGAGTCAATGTGTTTTGAATATTATGTAGAGTCACGGATGACGTGAAGTAACAGTAATTTGTCCATCAAGGTTAAATTATATCATGTCCAGACATTGATCGTCTGAAATTTGAGATTGCCGTCAAATTCGCAATATTTCATTTTGCTACTCGCAGCGGGGTATGTTTTTAGGAGACTCCGAGTTTATTTTGCGCATTTCTATCCTTTTTATTTCCAGTAGGCCGCGATGGTGGGATCCAGTTTGCTTATTTGTTTTCTTTTCTGTTTGTACCTTTTACCGTTTATTTGTAGGACGCAAGCGTATGTGAATTATTTATATTTGATGTGTTGTAAATAGATAAGTGTAGCTAGGCTAGTTTCTTTTTGATCTCTGTATTTTTTTTTATTGTCGGAGCAGTGTTTCTCCGTTAATTAACGTAATGATGTAAATACCATTTCAGATGTTAGGTTGATTGGATCATCGATTATGTCACAGTCGAAATGTTAGTGGTATGCTCATACCAGGCATCTAAGTAATTACCAAACTTTCTTTCAAAATCCACTACATTTTTATTTTGAAATGAAGCGATCTTTAAATAAACCAATTGTGTAAAACCGCCGCAATGAATGGTAAATAAGAGGATATCTGCCTCCATCTAGTGGTGATACCACAAATATGAAATAATAATAAAAATGCAGTTAGCGGCAAAGTCAATAGAAATTTTAATGTACAAGGAATCGCTATCATTTGATAATGTTAACATCAGGCATTTGGCCTAAATTTCGGTTTATTTTAAGAAGTCCAGTCTATCACAGACATACAAATGAAGTTTAAAATTTAGATGAGTGGTTGGATACACTCAGAGTGATGGTTCGATAATTAATTTGGTTTAATCATGAGGTTTTGTATAAGACAATGGTTATGTGAGAATGAAGTGTGATGTTCATGGTTGTTCTGTCTTTTTCGATATTCCTTATGTGATACACTTGCTTAGTGCAGTCCATGATTATGTAAATTTGGGTATTTTACCAAATGAGCCACACGTGCTTGAACATTTTAATAACTCCTATAAGTCAGTGGTTTGGTGGCATAACAGAATTTAATTTACTTTATTGTGAGTCAACTATTTTAAATTTATTTTTGGGAGACATGTTTCTCCGTAATATAATTTATATTTCAAGAAGGTGGTCTTTCTGACCAGAGAATTAAATTGAGTCATGTTATTAACTTGAATATTTGGGAGATAGTTTTCTCCGTAATGTATTTGTGTATTTCATGAAGGTGGTCTTTCTGACCAGAGTTTTAAACTGAGTCATTTTATTTAACTTGAAGACAGTGTCGAGATAGTCTGGTATGTTTTGATTGAGGTGTTTTGACTTTCAGTCAGTTTCTTTAGGCAGTTTATGATTTGCTTTGTAAGGTAGATCCTTACTCTTTAGTATTTTTTTAGTCACTGTTATTTCATTTGTTTACATTTTTCACTAGTTCAGTTTACGTTCATTTTTCGCACTTTGCATTTTATTTAATAAATTAGTCTTTTATTTTAAATTTTAATTCAGTCTTGGGTACCGTCATTTTAGTTAGTTTACCCCTTCTTTTCATTCCCTCACTCCTCAATCAGCGGGTGGCCTCTCCGGGGATAACGGACGGGCACGTCTGAGAAAGAAGAGTCTACATGCAGCGGTGAGTATGATTTCACATGTCATTTATTACAGGAGCAGCCGGCGCACAGAAGAAAGAAGAGATCACCGCAGTTGTTGCCTTTAAAAGGGCACAATACATACATACATACATACATACATACATACATACATTATCATTATAGACTGTTATGCCTTTCAGCGTTCAGTCTGCAAGCCTCTGAGAATTTACTAAACGTCGCCACAATCCTCGATTTGCAACTAGTGTTGTGGCCTCATTTAGTTCTATACCTCTTATCTTTAAATCGTTAGAAACAGAGTCTAACCATCGTCGTCTTGGTCTCCCTCTACTCCTCTTACCCTCCACAACAGAGTCCATTATTCTCCTAGGTAACCTATCCTCCTCCATTCGCCTCACATGACCCCACCACCGAAGCCGGTTTATGCGTACAGCTTCATCCATCGAGTTCATTCCTAAATTACAAGACTGTTTTAAATATATACCGGCACATTTAACTCAGGTAAGTGCCTCAGTAAAATAGTTCCTAGTTTTAGGAGAGAAATGGCACAAACTGGCCCCTGTTAAATAGAGATCAAATCAGCAATGTTTCGGGTAGGTTGGCTGCAACGATAGGCCGCGGCAGAAACGCGCCGGAATCTCCGTTAGAACAGCACATTTCTACGGTGCCCCTGATTGGCTCCCTCAAGGCCAGTCAAGCGAGACTCGTAGTATTTGGTCCGCTGTGAGAGAGCGCCCTCCTGCGCAGGGCCAGCAGCGCATCGGGCCGCAGTACAGTACAACTCGCGCCCTTGATAATAATAGTAAAATATTTCGCTTGTTAACATTTAAGATTAAAATTCCCGAATTTAACGGAACCCTGTGGGGGGCGCGCGCCTTATCCCCTCCCAAACGAGCCGCCACTGATTACTAACTAACTAACTAACTAACTAACTAACTAACTAACTAACTAATTAACTAACTAACTAACTAAATTCACTTACTCATTTTCTTAGGCTCAGTTCTTCCCTTGGCTATTAGTGGATGGGGTAACAAGATTCCCTAGCCAATATTCATTATTTCAACATCCTCTGACGGGCAGTCCGCAGACCTCGTCACCCGTTTTATGAGGGATAGTTGTCTTTTTTTATCGTGTGTAATGGTGTCGTTTGTCCTAGTGTATTTGTGTTAACTGCGCTTTTATCCCATTGATTTATTTTAGTTCGTGTTGCGTATTTTAATGTGTTATTTTAAGTTCTAAGTTGAATTTTATATATCTGTATTCCAAGCAATGCCTTATTCCTTTGTCACCTGTATTTTCTATTATTTTATTAGCAATAAGGCATTGCGAATTAGATCCACTGATTGTTTTAATCTCATAACCATTTGTCATCACCATTTTTTTAAACTAGAGTCAGTGGATACATTTTACAGTTTTAATTATCATATCATGTGTCGTCCATCTCGTTTCATTAAGGGCCGATGGCCTTCGATGTTAGGCCCCTTTAAACAACAAGCATCATCATCATCATCATCATCATCATCAACAACAACATCCTCTTGGAACGTTTGCAGGCTATGAAGACCACTTCTTTGTAAGTGACGTGGTAACAAACTAAAATTGCCTCAAGAATTTCAGAAAGGCGGCATCGTTTTTATTTATTCATTAAATTAATGTACAAATGAAATGGATTAATTGCCAATTTGGCAGCAGCTGAACGAACATACCCAATATAACTACAGTTTAATTTATTCACGCTCCACAGGTTCAAACTGCTCGTTGCTTTCTCGTGGAGAAACACACCGCAACATTCAGTGTCATCCCAAACTTATTTAACACTTAGGTTCCGCTCCGGTGCCACGCCGTTATTTAAATTTCTTGTACTTCACGGAGAACCTCTCTACAAACTGTACTCTTCTTGCCACTCAGGCTTGAAATCCTTCTTCCATAATAGGATCGTAGTTGAGGAACTGAACTGTGATGAATAACAGGCCCTGCCTTTATCGTGATTATTGCGATGATTAATTGCAATATCATTGACTGGATCGTCAGCCCATAGACCGGCCTGATGCAGCTGTTCTGTGTTGACCTTTTCCTTTCTAATTAATTACTGCGCCCCACATATACACTAACCTGGTGGTCATATTCATGCCCTTGTCTACCCTTACTGATCTTACTACTTACACGTTCCTCAAAAACTAACTAAACAATTCCTGGGTGTCTCAATATGAGACCAATCAGTCTATCTCTACTTCTAGTCAATTTCGTTAAATTAAACTCCTCTCTAAATTTAAATTTGTACCTTTCCTGATCCGATCTTCCAATCCCATCTTCAGCAATCTCTCTAACGCAATATATCATAAGCTTCTATCTGCTTTCTTTCACTAGTTATTGTCCACGTATCACATTGCCGTGTCATTCTCCATACAAAAGTCTTCAAACGCATCTTTCTGGTTCGCATATCTACAGTACAGCATGTTTGGAGTTAGCAAATGTATTTCCTCAGGGAAAGCCTCCGTTGATTGTTCTAGTCTACATTTTGTGTTCTCCTTACTTTTTGCCATCGTTAGGTATACTTCAACCAAAGTAACAACATTCATCTACTTGCTTTAAGACTTTATTTCGTCATGTAATTACTCCTGCGTCACCTAGATTTATTAGAGTGCATTCAATTACGTTTGCTTCGGATTTACTTAACCTTTTACTCATTCAAGACTGGTGCCCATATTAGTCAGCAAATTTCTCCAGGTCTCCTGCAGTCTCAGATAAAATAGCAATATCATCGAGAAATCTATTTTGATTCCCTCTGTTTGAGCTGTGCTTCCATTTCCATATACCTCTTTGATTTACTTTACAGCGTATTCTATGTGTATATTGAAAAGAAGGAGCGACAAACTGCATCTCTGCCTCACTCTTTTCTGGATAGCTGGTTCTTTTCCTTAGCCCTCGATTCTTATCGTTGCAGTTTGATTTTTGTACAGATTGTAGATACATTTTTCTTTCTTTCTTTCTTTCTTCTTTCTTTTTATATGATCCCGATCACTTTCAGAATATAAAATAACTTTGTGTAATCAACGTTATCAAATGTTTTTTCCTAGATCTAGAAATACAGTACAATGTACAGCATGCTTCAGGTACATACAGCTCAGTAAGCTTTGAAGAAATACGAATTTAGTCCAAACTTACAATCTGCCGACAACCTGTGTGTGTTACCTGTGCATCGGGACTATCTACCTCATAGGATAAAGCCTCTAGTACTGGAATCAAGAAGAATGTAAATAAAAAGTGTGATTTCGTTACTGCGCAGCCCCATTTTATTTACAAAGTATGTTCAAAATACCTACCATTTTATTCCACACAATGCACTACACATACAGTTTTCTTGCAACCTCAACAGCATGCAGGATATGACACTTTCATTTACTGCCCTAATTCTTCCCATAAAATTATACCCGTTATCCGGCAATGTGTAAATTATGTCACACATGCAGCCCCACAAAACGAACTCCCTCTTCGACTTTTCCTATACGTTAAGCGCATATCCACCTACTCGTTGACACTATAACGCCCATACTCCATTCAATAACAATTAACATACAACCTGGAAGTAGGCTACGTGCCAACACCGGGTTTCACTCTCTCCCTACCTCATTGTCATCATCGTGACCACACACACCCAGAAGTGCGGGTCGCCATATAGAAAGATCTGCACTAGGCCTCTCCGTTGGACACATGCAATCAATCAATCAATCAATCAATCAATCAATCAATCAATCAATCAATCAATCAATCAATCAATCAATCAATCAATCAATCAATCAATCAATCAATCAATCAATCAATCGATCAATCAATCAATCAACCAATCAATCAATCAATCAATCAAAATGCAACCAGAACGCTTATTAATGTTCTTCTACCCTTACTGATCTTACTACTTACACGTTCCTCAAAAACTAACTAAACAATTCATGGGTGTCTCAATATGAGACCAATCAGTCTATCTCTACTTCTAGTCAATTTCCCCCCTCAAGTTCGGAATGCCTCGACGCCAATCAAGTGACTTGTCGAGAAACTCGTGTGTTCCTATTATGAACATGCAGCATTCGCTATCCGTTAGGGTAGACCATCCCGCTGGACAGGTAAAGCAGAGAGAGTGCCGACATATCGAGAATGTTTGTTAATCAGCCCGAAGGCTGGTTGGATCCTCAAATAGCACCACCAAAAGTTATGCAGTTATAGGGAAACCTCAAAAACCTATGGCGACGCCAAAATGAGGCATGCTAAGCAGGGTGAGAAGATATGTAGTTTGCCATTGCTTTCCTCCTGTGCCAGAAAGTGCTATTGCAGCACGGCTGTATCTATGAGTAGCATTTTCCATAACACTCAGGCGCAACAGTTGGCCTTCGAATGCCATTACTCAACACTACCCATAACGCAGCAGCTGTAACAGCTATAAATGAAGCCTTTGACATCGCTGGAGTGTATCCTCCTTGGACTGAAAATCTACTTCTCTGAAGCTCCTGTTACTTCAGGCCACCCACCTCACTGAGCTGCATACATCTGAAGCATGCTGTAAGTGGAATTGCCTTTCCTAATTCGCTCTTCATGCGTTTCTGCATTTCTTCGGAAGCCAAACCTGGTCTGCTTCAACTTGTCTCTCTGTTCTCCTGTAAATACTGCACGAATGAATCATTCATCCAGTACACTTGTTGGGTGCATTTATGCTTACGAGTTTTAATAATAATGTTATTGGCTTTACGTCCTACTAACTACTTTTACGGTTTTCGGAGACGCCGAGGTGCCGGAATTTAGCCCTGCATGAGTTCTTTTACGTGCCAGTAAATCTACCGACACGAGACTGACGTATTTGAGCACCTTCAAATACCACCGGACTGAGCCAGGATCGAACCTGCCAAGTTGGGGTCAGAAGGCCAGCGCCTCAACCGTCTGAGCCACTGAGCCCGGCGCTTACGAGTTTTCTTTATCATGGGTCATAATTACTTCTCTGGGCAGCTAAAGTTAGCACTGAAATATCTGGTTACAGTTGAACTATCCGTATTATGCAATATTATAGTTCGGAACCGTGTCTGAATGGTGAGCGTAGCGGCCTTCGGTTCAAGGGTGCCCCGGGTTCGATTACCGATCGATCCTGGAATATTATTCTTAAAATCTTCCATTGGCTCGTGGAATGGGTGATCATGCTTTCTCCAACACCCTGAAACTCACCCACCACACACAATAGCACGCAGTTTCCTATATGCAACAGATAATGTATACCCGCGTCTGAGGGTCTGCCTTACAAGGGCAGCATCAGACTAACAGTAGACAAACAAAATTTTAAAACAATCGAATTTAAACCAAAATTAATAAGATTTTTTGTGCGTGGTCCGTCACAGTAATATTTTCATTACAAAGATCCACATAATCTGCCCGGGATCCAAAACGCAGCCACCTTGGTTAGAAGTTGGTGATATAACTGAGTTATCATGAACTGCTTAACTTTATCACGACTAGCTTTAGCAGGAATATGTATTAGCTTAGCATTGATAACAACAAACTTTGTGAAACGAAACCATGTTACTGTTCTAGTAGTGATGTTCTTTTAAAGATGATGATGATGAAATAATAATCATAATCATCATCATCTTCATCTGCTTCATAATTGGCATAGCCTGCCCTAACCCTCACAACCTCTAATCAACACATACAGAGAAGATATCGATGTGCACAGATCTGGACACAGAAATAAAAACCATATGGAAACTCAGCAATGTTATCATTCCAGTAGTTATTGGATGTAATGATATTATACCAAAGACACTACACAGCAGCAATGAAACACTCAATCTCCACCCTCTCACTTACAGAGAATTACAAAAAGCAGCAATCCTGGCCACTTGCCCTATAGTAAGGAAGTTTATTGGCATGAACCATTCACCATATACAGAGGACTAATGAAAATCGTTTACTAATAATTTTGACTATTTATCAATAGTAAATATCCTATAAATATCTGTCAAATGCATTTGTCAACATTGTAAAGATATACCAGTATGTATGGAGCGTTTATACTAAATAGTACTTCTCCCATGTACAATGTACCGAAGAAGCACATAAACCCAATTGTAAAATTGTGAATTATATAATAATAATGGTAATAATAATGTCACGTAAAATGTTGAAAACTTGTTCTTGAAACTTAGGTATTGACAGTTTATGTATTTCTATGATCTATGCCATTGGTGTTTGTGGTTTCCCATATCTAACTTCATATCTTTCGGTGGTGGTACTATTTAGGAGTCCAGGCAGTTTATAATGTAATCTGGCGTGCAACAGTTGTACTCATAAATGTTTCCATAAGAAGCTGATGATACTAGAAGTATGTTCGAAGTATTTCCAGAGAAATTTCGCCTGTCTGGCATCAGGAATAGTACTGCAAATATACTTTAAAACCTCTTACATTCCTTTAGCTACATTCTGACTGACGTCAGGGGTAAACACATCCATGAGGCAATCAGCAAGTGTCAGGCTCGAGTACTAGCAGAGTCTAGAGTTTCATTAAATGAACAAAAAAAGCTTGTATCCTTGTGTGTCTGCCTGAAGGCTCTGTGGTGGAACATTGCGGATCATATTATGCTAAGTATGAAATGTATGTTCACTTGCAATCCGTAACGGAATGTGCTGTACTCATTTTTTAAACACCAGAGCCAATTTCACCTCGTAAGGCATTTTAAATACAGTAAGCATAAATTCCTTATTCACTTAAAGTATACCATGTCGATGACTCTTAATTCTCGAGGCATGATTCTCTTGTTCATCTCTCACCATTTAAACCAAACCCCATGGCACTACAGCCCTTGAAGGGCCTTGGCCTACCAAGCGACCGCTGCTCATCCCGAAGGCCTGCAGATTACGAGGTGTCGTGTGATCCGCACGACTAATCCTCTCGGCTGTTATTCTTGGTTTTTTAGACCGGGGCCGCTATCTCACCGTCAGATAGCTCCTCAATTCTAATCACGTAGGCTGAGTGAACCTCGATCCAGCCCTCAGGTCCAGGTAAAAGTCCCTGACCTGGCCGGGAATCGAACCCGGGGCCTCCGGGTGAGATGCAGGCACGCTACCCCTACACCACGGGGCCACCTCTCTCACCATTTACATGTTCTAATTATTTTGGTTACGAGGAATGTAGGAAACTTGAAGTCTGTGAACTGCAATGTGGCACTAAAAGTCTCCAGTGAATTCTTCAAAGATTCATAGCGAAATTCTGGTGCTTGAAATCACGCATGAGCATAAACTGAGACGCTCACAAAATCTGACAAGTTTAATTAATATCTTGAAAATGGAATCGACTCCTAATTCAGAGTAGTTACAAACTTCACAGAGGGGCGTACTCTTGTGTGGAACGCTTAGTTGCACCGACGGACTGTATCGAAACCGTAGTTTGTTACGTTGGACCTTAAGGAGTGGAGTAGTGAATTTATTATATAACAGGCATTTTAGGAAAAATAAAATAATTGGTAAAAAAATAAGATATTCAACACATGAATATGAGGTGTGGCCTCCGGCCTTTTGATTTTACACCCATCGTCGCCATAAGACCTATCTGTGTCGGTGCGACGTAAAGCAACTAGCAAAAAAAAAAAAAAAAAAAATTACACCCGTTAGGAGACCTGCGCGTCGTGATGAGAATGGGGAAATAAACCAATTATGGTTAAAATTTCCGACCCTGCCGGGAATTAAACCCGGGAACCCCTGTGACCACAGGCCAGCATGCTAACCTTTAGCCATGGAGCGGACAGGAAATTAAGATGACAGGGGGGCGTATAGACTATTACAGCAGTTGGCTTAGGCACTCACCTTCTACTATCAAGGTTACAAACTATCCACGTCATGTCCGTACCGATATGACAATCCAAGAATCAAAGAATTAGTTAGCCACCTAATCGATACCTTTATTTGCCTTTGGCAATTTTATAAAATCATTAATAGTGCAGGTTTCGACTGCTTCGCAGTCCTCATCAGATATTTGCACGTATGCTTAGCTGTAAATAAGGTAAATGCACAATATATGTCCTCTTATCAGCCTTGATGTCTTCTCTTGGGAAACTTCAGCTTTTTGTCTATTGGGGAAGGATGCTGGCGTTGAAGAGTGGGAGGGGGGGTTGGAGGGGGGGAAGATTGCTTAAAAAGTGATTAATAACTTGTCCTTATCTAAAATATTGTTACTCTTTTCTTTCCTTCCAATAAAAAAGAGTTTTTAAGTCTCTTTTTAGCTTCTGTTCAGGAGCGTACTTGAAAAAAACACCGATTCACTAATTACCAACTAATTACTTAAGATGTAATCAAAGTATAATTAAAACTTATTCTTATCTAAAATACCAATAAAAACATATGTCAGCTTCTAGTTGAGGAGTTAAAAATCTTCCTTTTTAAGTCCAATTCATGTTCGTGCTCGAAAGCATGTGGAAAAAGCTGGTTAACTTGTTCTTTTATTGCCAAGGTGGATTCTCGATCTGGTGTTTGATTCTTAGATTATCAAGGTTGTCAAATTGAATCTCGGTGCAGTTGGCTCGCTTCTAAGAAGCATATACGCGAGAGAACTGTACCAATAGATTTTTTGGCACGTCAAAATACCCACCTTAGGGGTAAACTTCTGGCACTACAGAACTGTTGAAATTAAACACATAGAAACACGATTTAGAACCAAGTAATCTCCTACAAAGGTGGGAGGGTAGG
This sequence comes from Anabrus simplex, assembly GCF_040414725.1. Taxonomy (NCBI): domain Eukaryota; kingdom Metazoa; phylum Arthropoda; class Insecta; order Orthoptera; family Tettigoniidae; genus Anabrus; species Anabrus simplex. Next base: position 184,613,019 of record NC_090265.1, read on the forward strand.
TGTCAATAATGCCCCTGGAGGAGTAGAAGTTGAAGATTTCCACTTTCCATATTCTCGGCAGAAAGTAGGGTTGGGTGGTGAATCGTGCACGCCTTTACCGCTTAGGCTAGGCAGCCGCTACCGGTATGTAATGAGCTAGTAATATTATGAGGGGAACAGAATCAAAGAGAAAATTTACACTCATTCCAGTGACAATATTTTGTACACGAAAATCTGCAGCCTGCATTTACTTCCACTATGTTCTAGTCTTATTTTCGCGCCCTTCTGTCATTTTCATTCTTTTGTGGATATTTGATTTTTCGCCGGGTCGCATATATCTACTAGCTGTTTCTCCTTTGTTTCGGGTCAGGAAGGGTTGGCGTCTATGGTTGTCTAGTTGTACTTCCCTTTCAAACATTAATCACTACCAGCACTTTATTATTCTCATCTGAGTAGAGGGGGCTAAATTCCCACCTCAGCCATCCTCGTGGTTTTCTACTTCATCTTCGGGTAAATGCCGGGATGGGACCTAACTTCAGGCCACGGCCGCTTCCTTCCCTCTACGTTGCCTATCCCTTCCAATCTTCCTATTCCTGCATACAGCCCCTGTTCAGCATAGCAGCTGAGGGTAATCTACAGATCCAAAATTCATAAATGGCAAGTTGACCTACAGGAAAGGCCAAAGAAGAAGACCGGAACAACCGGTTTTGAAGACAGAAAGGAAGCCCACAGTAAAAGAATGAAAGAAATATGGGCACAGATGAAGGCAAATCCTGCCAACCATTCCATTCCCGGCTTTGCCACGAAATTTTAAAAGTGCTACGAGGGCCGGAATTGGGTCCACTCAGCCTTGGGAGGTCAACTGAGTAATGGAGGGCTCGATTCCCACCTCAGCCATCCTCGAAGTAATTTTCCGTGTTTTCCCACTTCTCTTCCAGGCAAATGCCGGATGGTACCTAACTTAAGGCCACGGCCGCTTCCTTCCCTCTCCTTTGTCTATCCCATTCATGCTTCCCATCCCCCGACAAGCCCCCTTTTCAGCACAGCAGGTGAGGCAGCCTGGGCGAGGTACTGGTCCTCCTCCTCGATCCAAAGTCTCATGTCCAGGTCACTGCCCTTGAGGCGGTAGAGATGGGATCCCTCGCTGAATCCGAAGGAAAAACCAACCCTGGAGGGTAAACGCATTAAGAAGGGAAATAAATAATAATAAGAAGAAGAACGGACGCCTCTGTTGTGTAGTGGTTAGTATGATAAGCTGCCACTCCAAAGGCCCGGGTTCGATTCCCGGCTCTGCCAATAAATTTGAAAAGTGGTACGATGGCTGGACCGCGGTCAACTGAGCAGAGGGGGTTAGATTCACATCTCAACCATCCTTGCCTATCCTCTTCAGTCTTCCTATTCCTTCACAAGGCCCCTGTTCAGCATAGGCGAGGCCGCCATTGTGAGGTACTGGTTTTCCTTCCCTTTTTTTGTCTCCGACCAAATGTCTCATGCTTCAGGGCACTGTAAAAATGAAATGGCGTATGGCTTTTAGTGCCGGGAGTGTCCGAGGACAAGATGGTTCGCCAGGTATAGGTCTTTCGACTTGACGCCGGTAGGCGTATAATGATTAAGACGACACATATACCCAGCCCCCGTGCCAGCGAAATTAACCAATTATAGTTAAAATTCCCGACCCTCCCGGGAACCGAACCTGGAACCCCTGTGACCAAAGGCCAGCACGCTAACCATTTAGCCATGGAGCCGGACTTCAGGACACTGACCCAGAGGCGGCAATGAGATCCCTCGCTAAGTCGGAGGGGGAAAAACTCACCCTGGACGGTAAACGGATTAAGAAAGAGAGAAAGATAATAATAACAACAACAATAATAATAATAATAATAATAATAATACATTCAACTCCCCTGAACATTTGCTTGCTTGTTGTTTTAAGGGGCCTAACACCGAAGGTCATCGGCCCCCCTGAACATTTCTAGTGGTGCCTAGTATTTACTTTTCTTTCTTTCTTTCTTTCTTTCTTTCTTTCTTTCTTTCTTTCTTTCTTTCTTTCTTTCTTTCTTTCTTTCTTTCTTCATGTGCTTACCCTCCAGGGTTGGTTTATCCCTCGGACTCATCGAGGGATCCCACCTCTACCGCCTCAAGAGCAGTGTCTTGGAGCGTGAGACATTGCGCCGGGGATGAACTGGGGAGGATGACCAGTACCTCGCCCAGGCTGCCTCACCTGCTATGCTGAACAGGGGCCTTGGTGGGGATGGGACGATTGGAAGGGACAGATAAGGAAGAGGGAAGGAAGCGGTTGTGGCCTTAAGTTAGGTACCATCCCGGCATTTGTCTGGAGGAGAAGTGGTAAACCACGGAAAACCACTTCCAGCATGGCTGAGGTGGGAATCGAACTCACCTCTACTCATTCGACCTTCTGAGGCTAAGTGGACCCCGTTCCAGCCCTCGTACCACTTTTCAAATTTCATGATAGAGCCGGGAATCGAACCCGAGCCTCCGGGGGTGGCAGCTAATCACGCCAACCACTATAGGATTTAATATTTTAAAATGTAGGATATCGGGAAATCGCACAGCAAAAGCAAAATTATATAGAAATAAGCAGTATTTAATACATGTAATTCTCGCATTAAGTATGTTTTACTGCAGAACACAATTCATATTTAAGAGACATACTAATTTCTTGAAAAATATCTGGCCTGTTTAAATCATAATTGTACACCGGTAAATGTATACTTCCTATTCGGCATTACAGTATTTGCCACGTGCTGAGAGAATACGATCTACTTAAGATATTTAGAGTTATATATGGGCGGAGCTCCCATTAGGCACGGTTTTCCGTCCTTGTGAGGGCAGTGTCCTGGAGCGGAAGACTTTGGGTCGGGAGATAAAACTGGGGAGGAGGATAGGTACGTTGCCCAAGCGGCCTTACCTGCTGTGCTCAACAAGGGTGACACTTACATGTGGCTCGGTCTCCCGCCCATGTGAGTGCCCACATAGCAAATTTAGTATTTTATTTTATTTTATTTTATTTTATTTTATTATTTGGTTTGGAATGAGAACATGTATTTGGGCGGAAGCCTGTTATGTTCAGCAAATAAATTGTAATTGTAATTGAAAACGATCTACCAATGTAGTTAAAACACACTTCCCGGTGACAACCTCTCTAAGTATCAAGCAGCAAATGAAAGAAAAAAGAGCGCTCACGCGTTTCATTTTCGAGGTGCATCAGCATCGATAATCGTATGACCATGCCGTTTCTGACAACGTTACCGTTAGTCGTGCTGACTGACTGTAGCCACAAGAACCACCTGGAAATCTTTCACCTCACAAACTGTCCATGCGGTTAAGGTACCTACCAGTTAATTGCGTTTTACTTTTTTCATAACTGGAAGATACATATTTTAAACCACTGATTGTTTTTTAAATTCTAAAAATGGTAAACATATCGGAATTTTAAGAAATCTCCCCCCCCCCCCCCCCCGTTCCCGTCAACGGACGGCGGACAGGAGGTTAAATTGGAGAATTTTGAGTTGGGCCGATGCTCAGTTCGGAGTGAAGTTCGAATGGCTTCGTGGAACTGTCCCCTAGTAATCACAACTTTTGGAAATCAGTTAAAATATACAGTTAAAATCAATTTTGGAATGAGTTAAAATATAGTGTTAAAATACGTGTTAAGTGCGGCATAGATTCCGTACTCAAAACTAGGCTAGGTTTAGTGATTAAGTAATGATTTAATCAAAAATGAAATTTGTAAAACCTTATTCATGTTTGTTAAAAAGACGTTTTAATTAAGGCGTTATTATTAAATGGGGATTAATAATTTCAATAATTGTCTTTAATTGATATTAAAATGTAATTTTGATACGTATTAATGTTATGGAGGTCCGCCTCTGGTGTAGTGGTTAGTGTGATTAGCTGCCCCCCCCCCATCCCGGAGGCCCGGGTTCGATTCTCGGCTCTGCCACGAAATTTGAAAAGTGGTACGAGGGCTGGAACGGCGTCCACTCAGCCTCGGGAGGTCAACTGAGTAGAAGAGAGTTCGATTCCCACCTCAGCCATCCTCGAAGTGGTTTTCCGTGGTTTCCCACTTCTCCTCCAGGCAAATGCCGGGGTAGTACCTAACTTAAGGCCACGGCCGCTTCCTTCCCTCTTCCTTGCCTATCCCTTCCAATCTTCCCATTCCTCCACAAGGCCCCTGTTCAGCATAGCAGGTGAGGCCGCCTGGGCGAGGTACTGGTCATTCTCCCCAGTTGTATCCCCGACCAAGAGTCTGAAGCTCCAGGACACTGCCCTTGAGGCGGTAGAGGTAGGATCCCTCGCTGAGTACGAGGGAAAAGCCAACCCTTGAGTGTAAACAGATTAAGAACGAAAGAAAGAAAGAATGGTGTCATGTTTATTAAAAAGACGTTTTAATAAGACGTTATTATGGTAATTATTGAATGGGAATTCATAATTTCAATAACTGTCTTTATCATCATCATCATCATCATCTGTTTACCCTCCAGGGTCGGCTTTTCCCCCGGACACAGCGAGGGATCCCACCTCTACCGCCTCAAGGGCAGTGTCCTGGAGCTTCAGACTCTTGGTCGGGGATACAACTGGGGAGAATGACCAGTACCTCGCCCAGGCGGCCTCACCTGCTATGCTGAACAGGGGCCTTGTGGAGGAATGGGAAGATTGGAAGGGATAGGCAAGGAAGAGGGAAGGAAGCGGCCGTGGCCTTACTTTAGGTACCATCCCGGCATTCGCCTGGAGGAGAAGTGGGAAACCACGGAAAACCACTTCCAGGATGGCTGAGGTAGGAATCGAACCCACCTCTACTCAGTTGACCTCCCGAGGCTGAGTGGACCCCGTTCCAGCCCTCATACCACTTTTCAAATTTCGTGGCAGAGCCGGGAATCGAACCCGGGCCTCCGGGGGTGGCAGCTAATCACGCTAACCACTACACCACAGAGGCGGACATAACTGTCTTTAACTGATGTAAAATGTAATTTTTATACTTATTAATGTTAAGGAGGACATTCAAATAAACACGAGCGACCCAACATTAAAAAGTGGAGAAACCTACCCCACTGAACAGGGGCGCAACTAGACCTCGACCGCCGGTCTGAGTAGCTCAGACGAATAAATGAAGTGGGCCAATCTGAAAAGATAAGAAAAGGAAGGGGAGAAGATAAAGAAAGCATAATAAGAAAGCATAATAATAGCAATAGCAGTCCAACACTTAGCACGGTACTAAATGACTGAAATAGTTACTTCCATTTCATCATACATTTTCGATGACCGAGACGGGCAGGGAACAACTGAAAGAAATCGGTCACTTTGCCGCACAAGGATGCAACTGAACTTCAATCTGATGTGTCTAACGTGTATACCAAAGAGCTGTTGGACATATTTCACGCAAGAACTCTGCCAAATTTCAGGTCAGTGCAAACATAAGTAACTGTTTGGTGAAATTAAATACAATGAAGAGTTTGATATCAAGTTTAAGTCAAAATGTTTCTTTGCTAAGCCGTTATTAATGCTCAAACGTTAACACTCGTATGTAAAGTATTTACCAGCAACTCATTATATAAACCCAGCGCTAGGCAGTACACTTCGGGGAGTCCGGTGCCTTGGAGCCTTCTCGGAATGACTCGCTTAATAAATTACGTGATGTTCGATTCTACTCCTTGCATTCTTTAATATGGTGCGAAAACCTCTGCTCACAAGGTGACTTCGACTCTCTTTATTACTATTAATTTAAAAGGGTGTGATTTTTAAGTCATGATTATACTAAATGTAATTATCTTCACTTTCGTCCAATATCGCTATTGTCCTCAAAAGCCATAAGGTTGCAGTTATTTTCCCCAAAGTGTATTATTATTATTATTATTATTATTATTATTATTATTATTATTATTATTATTATTATTATTATTATTATTATTATTATTATTATTATTATTTGCTTTACGTCCCACTACCTACTTTTTAAGGTCTTCTGAGACGCCGAGGTGCCGGAATTTAGTCCCGCAGGAGTTCTTTAACGTGGCAGTAAATCTACCGACACGGGGCTGTCGTATTTGAGCACCTTCAAATACCACCGGACTGAGCCAGGATCGAACCTGCCAAGTTGGGGTTGGAAGGCCAGCGCCTTAACCGTCTGAGCCAATCAGCCCGGGTTTTTTATTATTATTATTATTATTATTATTATTATTATTATTATTATTATTATTATTTTATTATTTCTTTGTCTGTTTACCATTCAGGATTTGTTTTTCCCTCGGACTTAGCGAAGGATCCCACCTATACCACCTCAAGGGCAGTGTCCTGGAACATGGGATTTTGGATCGGGAAGGAGTTCCAGTACCTCGCCCTGACGGCCTCAGCTATTATGCTGAACAGGGGCCTTCTGGGGGGGGGGGGATGAGAAGATTGGAACGGATAGACAAGGAAGAGGGAGGGAAGCGGCCATGGAACTAAGTTACCATGCTGACATTTACCTGGAGAAGAGGTGGTAAACCACGGAGAATCACTTCGAGGATGGCTGAGGAGGAAGTCACCCGCACCCTCCCCCCCCCCCCATCTTCTCAGTCGACATCTCCAGGCTGAGTTGACCCCGTTCTAGCCCTCGTACCACTTTTCAAATTTCGTGCAGAGCCAGGAATCGAACCCGGGCCTCCGCAGGGTGTCAGCTAACCACACTAACCACTACACCACAGATGGGGACATTATATTCTTCTTCTTCTTATTATTATTATTATTATTATTATTGTACCGGGCGGTACACCTCCACTCCGCTAATTTAAAATGTGCGCCTGTGGAAACTCCTCTGCTGGAGGAAGTCTGAACTTTATTTATCCTATTAATTTTCTAGTTTCTCAGAAGATGTCACCACCGGGAAATTTTTGAGTTTGTGAACTGTGTCATTTTCGACGTACTTTTGTTTTACTTGAAGTAAGAAGTGTGAACTTTCTCTTCTAGAGGACACCACTGAAAAACTACAATAGTGCACCCTAGTGGGAAGAAAAATAACTGTTCTTTGGAGAAAATTTTATTTCAAAAGTTTGTTCTTTGTTAAATTTCTTTCTGTTATTGTTTAAGTTGGCTGTATACCCCTCTCTTTCCCCTTGTTTTGCATTTGACCAATCCCGAATTTCTGGTATTAATTTCTGACCAATCATAGGTATCTTCCCCCAACTTGAATATGTTTCTATACCCTAGCCAATAAAAAGTTTGTGGGAGGGTGTTTTCTTTCCCCTAACACCTAGAACCTTCCGCGAGAGGATATAAACTGCTGATTTTTGGGTCTCCGGGCCACTTCTGATCCATCTTTCAGTGTATTAAGTACATAGCAGGAGGCGGGAAGCGCCTCTTTCTCCGGCAGCGGTCAACAATAAGGTAATGGCCGATTAATAAATTCTTTCTTTGCTAGCTCAGCAGTTTAACTCTCGGGGCGGGTGCGAAGCGTTCCTCCATGTAACCTTTTCCTAAAATGTAACGATCTTTTCTTCTATTCTATTTTAAGCTGCATATTGGGATAGAGAGTGCTAACCCTCTCGAGCTCCCACTCACATTGTCTTGAGGGGAACTTATTTTCTTAACCTATTCTTCGATAATGTAAATCAAATTGCTCTTTTCTAAAGTTACCTCGGTAGTATGGGATTAGCCCTTGTATTAACGGCCTAGCGCCAAGTATGTCTTAATCTAGTGTATTAGGAGTGCAAGTTCGCCTCCTCTCAAATTGTTATTTTAGAGGTCATTTAATTAACATTCTTTTCGTTTAATAGACCTCAGTAGATTGGGTATTTTACCCCTGTTTATGTCCGTTGAGGACAGCTTGAAGGTGAAGTTTGGTGTGGCCTGGGAGAGGCTTAAATTTGAGAGCGAGTGGCTCTTTTGAAAATTGTATGTTGTATGCCTCGAGGAGGCTTTTCAGTGTAATTTGGAGCAAGGGCTCCTAGGTATGAATGGGGTTTTCTGCCCCTCTGTTAAAACTTGTGTTTGGGGTAAAACTGAGCTGATTGCCCAAGCATTGTGAACTTGGGGCGCGAAGCCCAAATTCTGTAAATATTGTAACTACCTTATTTGACTTCCTATTGTGTACCTGCCATGCTTGTTACTTATTTATTTTGAAAAGAAAATATAACCGTATTAAATTTTAAATTTACCTTACAGGCACTATAATTTCGTAGCTTGAGATCCATTCACACCCGCACCTTCTTTCACCTCTACCTACCGCTAAAACTCGGTAACAAGTGGTAGCAGAGCGTGGTTGAATGGGTCTCAATTTAGCCCCTTTTTGACGGCTACACATTGTTTTGATCCGAACTATAACCATTTTCTCAGTTGCTGGAATTTTTTGACTTTTTCAAAATTGTTCTGTCATCATGCCAGGCCCTCGCGATGTTCTCCATCTTAATTATTTGCGCAAAGAGGAGTTGATCTATGAATTAACTATCAGAAATGTGCAATCTGGAGGCACGGTTGCAGTAGACACTAACAAGCTTAGAGAGTCCCTTGATTTGCCCATTTCCATCCCCAATTTGGGAGAGAAAGAAATTGATGACTCTCTTTCCACGATCGTCGAGAATATTACTGGGCTAGCTTCTGTAGTTAGTTTTTTTGATGAAAATGATCCGTCTCCTAATCAAATTAAGCGTGTGCAAGGCAGGCTATATCATTTTTCGAATAGGGTTAACGATCTGTTGTCTCTAAAACTGAATGACGTTCAGAGGAAGGAAGCTAGTACGCTCCTGGAAAATATTTCCGAATTATCTAGTAAGGTCACTCTATTGTCAACTGGGGAAGTTCCTCCCAAATCTGATCAACCCACCATTGTGAATGCAGGTAGTGAGGAAGCGCCTCCCAAGGGAGAAGTTAATAGGATAACCGTTGCTGCTCAAACTATCCCTGCCCCATTGGACAACGAATCTGAACGTCGTGCATCATTGAGTAACATCCGTTCTGAATTAACTTCCTTGCCATTGAAACCTTTACCTACTATGTCACCCGGGTTTAGCAGCTTGCCTCATCCTTTGGCAATGTTGCTCAGAGGTATTTCTAAATTTTCTGTTAATACCACCAGTGATGTAATTTCATTTTTAAGATTTCTAGTTGAATTTCAGGATCATGCCCTTGTGTTTTCTCTTTCTCCATGTCAAATTTTGCAAATTATCTATCCGTATGCTATTGGTATTCTCTCAGATAAAATCGTAAGAGCCATTGCCGAGCAATCATCTATAGAGGATTTCCATGCCCATTTGCTAGCTAATTTCATCCCAGCTAGGGCCAGGTCCTCCCTTATTCAGAAGTACTATTATCGTGTACAGCGCTTGGATGAAAACGTGGCTGATTTCATACAGGACATTAAGTTTTATACTAGGGTGTTTGCCCTTCATTTTCCTGAAGATCAGATTGTACAGGCTATTGTAGAGGGAATTTCACCTCCCTATAGGTCATATTTGTGTTTCGCGGCGTGCCCGCAAAGTTTCTCTGAACTTGAAGCATTGGCCGTCTCAGCGGAAGGAGTTAGATACGCCGATTCCTTGCGTGTCGCGAAAGAACCCCCGCCTTCTTTTAGTAACACTCGGCCTCCACCTCGCCGACCAGTCAATCCCCGTAAATGTTACGCTTGCGGGTCGCCTGACCATCTGCGCAACAAGTGTCCTCTGATCAAGTCAAGTGGGACAAGGAATGGAGCCGGGTCATCACAAGGCTGTTTTAAGTGTGGGGCCTTCTCACATATCGCCAAGAATTGCCCAAACTCAAATAGCACCCCCTCCTGCTCAACTTCTGGTGCAAATTCCACCTATGCCAATAATAAAAAGTGACTAGTGCCTTCGGCTGAGTCGTATAATCCACCTTCCCGAGACTCAGCCCCGGGTAAACAGGTTGTAACTTCAGGGAACGAGCAATTTTCAAATTCATCTTTTGAAGGTCCCAAAGAGTGTCTTAGGATTGCGGCGGATACCCCCGCACCTGTTCCTTTTCTTAAGATTGAGTTAAATAACGAGCCTATAACAGCTCTCTTAGATTCAGGCAGTGTTTGTTCGATTATTTCGGCTGAATGGTATTCTAAATTGAAAACGGTTTGTAAACTTCCTGACTATGTCTCTTCTCCTGTTCAATACGTATCGGCTAATTCATCTTCATTAGAAATTCTAGGTTCCTTACTGGTCAAAATTCGTATTTTTAAGTTTACATGGAAAGTTAAATTGTTTGTGGCCAAGCAATTGTCTTGCCCCATTATATTGGGAGCTGACTTTATTTCTCACACTGGTCTTGTGCTCGATCTCCAGTCTAGGTCGTGCACATTCAAATTTGCTTCTAATTGTAAAATCCCACTATTAAAGTGTAATTCTGTGTCATGTTCGTCTATTTCGCCTACCCAGGATGAGATGTTGTTAGACCTTAGACATCTACCTGAGGAGCAGGCTGATAGTATTCGCAAACTGTGTCAGTCGTTTCCCGAGGTGTTCTCTGATACTCTTGGTGTTACTGACCTTATTGAATACAAAATTGAGGTCACGGATTCGATTCCTGTCCGTTTTCCACCGTATAGGCTATCTCCACCTAAAATGAAGGCTCTAAAAGAAATCATCGATCAGATGTTGAAGGACGGTATTATTAGGCCCTCTAAGTCGGCGTATTCTTCGCCTATTTTTCTAGTTCCGAAACCCCAAGGAGGCTTCAGGCCTGTCATTGATTATAGGGCTCTCAATCGGAAGGTGGTGTTGCAATCTGTGCCCCTTCCTGACCTTCATTCTTGTTTTTCATGGTTTCGTAAGGCCATGTTCTTCACCATCTTGGACTTGAATCAGGCCTATAATTAAATTCCCCTTGCCGAAGAGTCTAAACATCTTACAGCGTTTGCCACGGACTGGAATTTATATGAATACAACCGCGTACCTTTCGGGCTCCCCACGGGGGCAGCTGTGCTCACTAGGCTACTAGATAGGGTCTTCTCCGACATCAAATTCGAGTACTTATATCACTACTTAGATGATGTCGTCGTATTTTCAGAGACTTTTGAAGAACATCTAGATCATCTGCGAGAAGTTCTCGATCGCCTTCGTAAGGCTGGGTTAACCGTTAAGTTGTCCAAGGTTGCCTTTGCTAAGCCCTCTATGTCATTCCTAGGGCATATTGTGTCACCCGATGGTGTAGCAGTCGATCATTCTAGAACACAGGCCATCCGTGATTTTAAACCTCCCAAGGACATTAAAGGTATCGCCAGGTTCATTGGTATGGTGAATTTCTTCAGGAAGTTTATTCCTAACTTCGCTAATAGAGCGGCGCCCTTAAACCTTCTTCGTAGGAAAGGCATCAAATTCGAGTGGGGACCTTCTCAACAAGCCGCTTTTGAAGATCTTAAATTAGCTCTCTCTAATGCCCCTGTACTTGCTATGCCTGATTTCTCGAAGAAATTCATCGTCCAAACCGACGCGTCGTCGTCGGCGGTAGCTGCAGTCCTTCTCCAAGAGACTGAACTAGGGAGGCGCCCCATCGCCTATGCATCTAGGACTCTCTCGGCTCAAGAAGCAAAGTACTCCATCTATGAGCTCGAAGGTTTGGCAGTCTTATTCGCCTTAGAGAAGTTCCGTCTCTATCTGGAACATGTCAAATTCGACCTGGAGACAGATAATCAAGCCTTAAGCTGGGTCTTAGGTAGACCGCGTCGTACTGGTCGTATAGCCCGTTGGGCCATCCGTATTTCTGCCTTCCAATTTGATGTTAGACATATCAGAGGTATCGAAAATGTTGTTGCTGATGGACTCAGCCGTATGTTTTCTAACGACGTCGAGACCCACGAACCGGTCGACAGTTCATCACCTTCCGAGTCCATACTATCTGAGGTTAATGCCATCCTAACAGATGCTCCCATGCTTTTTAGGGATATCGAGAAATACCAACGCGAAGATCCGACGCTGGCTCCGATAATGGAAACCCTTTCTTCTGGGGAACATGTTGTCCCTTATGTTCTGAGGAATGGGGTTCTATGTTGCCCTTCGAGGCATGATAAGATGATGAAAGTTGTTGTTCCAGCGGTTCTTGTACCTATGATCTTCAAGTATTATCATGAGACCCCATTAGGAGGGCATCTTGGTATCTTTAAAACTCGTGAAAAGATTCGTGACATGTTCATCTGGAAAGGTATGGACGGTGAAATCCGTGAACTAGTAAAGGCTTGTAAATCCTGTTTGCTTAGTAAACCGACCATGTCCACCAAGGTAGGCCTCTTGTCTTCTCAGCAAGCGTCGCGCCCCATGGAACGCCTGTATATCGATTATGTAGGACCCTTCCCCCAGTCAAAGGGTAATGCCAACAAGTTCATCTTTGTGTGCGTAGATGGTTTTACCAGATTTTCTTGGTTATTTCCGACTAAGCTGGCTACCGCTCAGTCCACCATTACTTGCTTAAATTCTATTTTTGCTTCTTTTGGTCCGTGCCAATATGTGGTATCTGATAATGCTAAGGCTTTTACATCTAATTTATTTCGTAAATTCTGTTTTGACTTGTCCATCTCTCATGTAACTACTTCGGCTTATTACCCTCAACCATCTCTGGCTGAACGGGTTAACCGTAATCTCAGGTCCGCACTTATTGCCTATCATCATGAAGATCCTTCCAGGTGGGACACGTCCCTGCATTGGATAGCTTTTGCTTTGAATTCGGCGGTTCATGAATCTCACAAGTTTACTCCAGCTTCTTTGATGTTCAAGTTTGTTCCCAACACGCCGCTCTCTAACCTCTGGTCTCTGAGTGACATTCTACCCGAGACAATAGATCCGGACAACATTAAAGATCTTTGGAAGAAGGCTAAAGCCAATCTTAAAGTGTCTCATGGAAAGGTTAGGGAAAGGTATGATCGTGGACGGAGACCCACCCCTTTGAAGGTAGGTGACCAGGTTATGGTCAAGAATTTTGTTCCCGCGGGCAAGCTTGCCCCCAGATTTCATGGGCCATGCATCATTCTCGATTTTCTTACTCCGGTTACATTGTTAGTAAGCAATCCAGCCACCGAGAGGATATTTAGGGTTCACCTGTCCCAGGTGAAACCGGTGTAAATTTTGTGTCAACTTGCTTCATATAATTTGATAGGAATATGATGGTTATATATATTATTTTTTTTTTGAGTTCCACTCTTAAGGCATTCTGCTCCTTCTATTTTATTTTATATGTAAGCATTTCTTGTAAACCTCCCGCGATTGTTAAACTGCCATCCTGTCCTTGTCACGGCCATTACCACGCTCCCGTCTCCTGCTCCACTACACACAGTGGCTGGCTTAGATGAAATGCCATGGATATCTGCACGCCGCGCCGCTGGCCCCTCAATCTCTCTACATGCCTGTGCCCTCAAAAGAAACATGATGGTCCAACACAATTCTGCCGCCTAGCTTTAATGTTTCAGTGCCCCCGCAGCCGCGCGGCGCTGTGCCGCGGCTGGGTTCGAGGACGGGCCCCCTCGGCCCCAGCGAGGACGACATGTGCACGGCGAGCCGGAGCTCTCCTCCCGGCCAAGGCTGATGTGCGGCGCACGACCTGCTACTTGCCCGCAGCCTGTATATGTTCACCGCGGGTGCGGCGTGCTTCAACACCTCTGCTCCCCTCATAGTGCGGGCGAGCGGTATCTCAGGGTACTTGAGGGGTCCGAGCGGCTTCCTTTGGACGCAAGCTGTAACGGCCGGTCTGGCCATCCAACTTAGCCTACATCAACTACATAGACATTCCTGTTCAACCTTAATACCGTTTTATGGGAATTCAACAGCAATATTTGGTGGACATTGCAAAATTTTTCTCCACTTTTAAGTATTAAAAGTTTATCCTCAGAATTCACTACTACAAACAGAAAGACTTTACTTCACTTGCAACAACAAAATTTTGAAACTGAAACAAACCAAATTAAGAAAATCTCATAAATGCTTCTGCAATCTATCTTCATATTCACATCATAACTTGGAACTTGTTTCAAACTGACTTCATGTGAAATCCCTGGAGGAACTTTTGGGGGGGGGGGGTCTGTACCGGGCGGTACACCTCCACTCCGCTAATTTAAAATGTGCGCCTGTGGAAACTCCTCTGCTGGAGGAAGTCTGAACTTTATTTACCCTATTAATTTTCTAGTTTCTCAGAAGATGTCACCACCGGGAAAAATTTGAGTTTGTGAACTGTGTCATTTTCGACGTACTTTTGTTTTACTTGAAGTAAGAAGTGTGAACTTTCTCTTCTAGAGGACACCACTGAAAAACTACAATAGTGCACCCTAGTGGGAAGAAAAATAACTGTTCTTTGGAGAAAATTTTATTTCAAAAGTTTGTTCTTTGTTAAATTTCTTTCTGTTATTGTTTAAGTTGGCTGTATACCCCTCTCTTTCCCCTTGTTTTGCATTTGACCAATCCCGAATTTCTGGTATTAATTTCTGACCAATCATAGGTATCTTCCCCCAACTTGAATATGTTTCTATACCCTAGCCAATAAAAAGTTTGTGGGAGGGTGTTTTCTTTCCCCTAACACCTAGAACCTTCCGCGAGAGGATATAAACTGCTGATTTTTGGGTCTCCGGGCCACTTCTGATCCATCTTTCAGTGTATTAAGTACATAGCAGGAGGCGGGAAGCGCCTCTTTCTCCGGCAGCGGTCAACAATAAGGTAATGGCCGATTAATAAATTCTTTCTTTGCTAGCTCAGCAGTTTAACTCTCGGGGCGGGTGCGAAGCGTTCCTCCATGTAACCTTTTCCTAAAATGTAACGATCTTTTCTTCTATTCTATTTTAAGCTGCATATTGGGATAGAGAGTGCTAACCCTCTCGAGCTCCCACTCACATTGTCTTGAGGGGAACTTATTTTCTTAACCTATTCTTCGATAATGTAAATCAAATTGCTCTTTTCTAAAGTTACCTCGGTAGTATGGGATTAGCCCTTGTATTAACGGCCTAGCGCCAAGTATGTCTTAATCTAGTGTATTAGGAGTGCAAGTTCGCCTCCTCTCAAATTGTTATTTTAGAGGTCATTTAATTAACATTCTTTTCGTTTAATAGACCTCAGTAGATTGGGTATTTTACCCCTGTTTATGTCCGTTGAGGACAGCTTGAAGGTGAAGTTTGGTGTGGCCTGGGAGAGGCTTAAATTTGAGAGCGAGTGGCTCTTTTGAAAATTGTATGTTGTATGCCTCGAGGAGGCTTTTCAGTGTAATTTGGAGCAAGGGCTCCTAGGTATGAATGGGGTTTTCTGCCCCTCTGTTAAAACTTGTGTTTGGGGTAAAACTGAGCTGATTGCCCAAGCATTGTGAACTTGGGGCGCGAAGCCCAAATTCTGTAAATATTGTAACTACCTTATTTGACTTCCTATTGTGTACCTGCCATGCTTGTTACTTATTTATTTTGAAAAGAAAATATAACCGTATTAAATTTTAAATTTACCTTACAGGCACTATAATTTCGTAGCTTGAGATCCATTCACACCCGCACCTTCTTTCACCTCTACCTACCGCTAAAACTCGGTAACAATTATTATTATTATTATTATTATTATTATTATTATTATTATTATTATTATTATTATTATTATTATTATTATTATGGCACGCATCTCCCACATTAAGCAGTTTTAAACGCCAACCGGCTGTGCCGGGGCTAAAACGCACAAACGTCTTCATCGGAGGTGAGTGAAAAACTAGGTATGATATCTAGCCGCCTATATTCTAAATTATATACGACACAACAACAAGAGAGTATTTCCCATGAAAAAGATCCAGGAGGACAATTTTCAGCAGAATTAACAAACGAAGCAAAAAGCTGAAAAAATACGCCATGTCTTTAAATTGTGTTCATATAAAAATACTTTTTTCGACCGGCGGAAATACGTTCATGTTATTATTATTCAGAAGTCGATATTAAAAAGAATGATTCCAAACTTCTTAGGTCAGAAATAAATTCTGAGAGACTATCTCCTTTTATCTTCTTCTCTCATCTCATTGTTGTTAACCAAATTCGACCCAACTGTAGGACTTTCGGAATTCGGAAGTGCCTTGGAACTGATAGATTTTTGTGAAAGTAGCGAAAAGTAAGTAGGTAATCGTCTTATCGGTCAGGTAGCCACACCTGTTATAATCAAAGCAAGTGTTAGGAAGCGACAGAGATGCAAGAACTTAAAATGCTATATTCTTTTCTTTCTGCCTTTTTTCTTTCCTTTTGTCTTTTTTTGAGTCGCACCAACACAGACAGGTCTTATAATGACGATGGGATGGAAAAGGCCTAGGAATGGGAAGGACGCGGCCGTGGCCCTAGCCTGGTGTGAAAACGGGAAACCACGGAAAACCATATTCATGGCTGCCAACAGTGGAAGTCGAACCCACTATCTCCCGGATGCAAGCTCACACCTGCGCGCCCCTAACTGCGTGGACAACTCGCCCGGTAAAAGGTGTATTCTTCGAGGGGTTTACATGCCGAAGTTACATGTTTTGGCAGTCCTCTAAGCATGTCAGTCCTGCGTACCCATAGATTGCACTTAAATATACTAGACTATCCTCGTCCGCAAACCAGAAATTTAACTCCTTTCTGACTGATTATTTTAAGATAGTCCCCGGAGTTCGTCATCGCTGGATTTGGGGCAAGGGGCATGTAATAAATGTACGCGTCAGTTTTGGTGGATGTAATTGTTCGGGTTATCGTTAATAACGTATGTATGTATGTGTGTATGTATGTATGTATGTATGTATGTATGTATGTATGTATGTATGTATGTATGTATGTATAATACTGAGTCCGAAGGCTTGGTAAATCTTCAACAGATCCACCATTAGCTGCAATAATAATAATAATAATAATAATAATAATAATAATAATAATAATAATAATAATAATAATAATAATAATAATAATAAACTATAATTAAACTATAATTTAGATAAGCTAGAAATACTAGAAAGGCGAATCATGAGGAAAATATTAGGCCCACAAAACACAGCAGAAGGTTGGAAATTACGAAGTAATGCTGAAATATATCAAAAAATAGAAAATATATCAGATGTAATGAGGAAAAGGAGACTTATGTTTTTTGGACATTTATATCGAATGCAAGATAGTAGATTAACCAGTAAGATTTTCAGATATTTGTGGAGTAAGAAATCAACGACAAGCTGGGTCAACGAAGTAAGAAAGGATTTAGAAAAAAACAATATAACAACAGAAGAAATAAATAATAGAGAAGGCTTTCGGTTAAAAGTATTGAAAATAGAAGGATTCCAAGGTAGGAAAGTAAAAACGACTGGTTCAAAGTGGTCTGAAGACAGAAAGAAGAAACATAGTGAACAGATGAAAGCGTACTGGAAGAAAAGGAAAGAACAAAGAAGAAGGAATTGAAATTGGCACGTGGTCCTCTGGTGGCCCATTCGAAAGAAGAAAAAGAAATAATAATAATAATAATAATAATAATAATAATAATAATAATAATAATAATAGAAGAGCATTTCTCACAGAGATTACTTCCCAAACACGTGTAACCTGCAGATAACAATACCAACAACATATCAAAGTACATGGAATTGGCAGTAGAAATACGGTACAATGTTTATGGAAATCTCACTCGTAAACCTCCCTTCCTATAGTTTTATCATGTTCTGGTGTCATTCCCAGAATTCTGTCCAGTTCAATGGCCACACTCAATCTACATGCACCCACTTACACAGAGCGTCAGGGCTGTTTTGAATATCTTCCGCGCAGTGACGAATTTCCTAGTGGATCAAACATCCTCGCAGTATGAGCATCCAGTGATTAGCGAGAGACAGTGTAAAAGTGTAACCACCCTTCCAATAGTTTTATCATGTAGGCCAACCGGCGTTATCTCTCAGATTCTGTACACTTCATCTGCCACACACTGGAACATGTGCAGAGATCAGATGGGGAAAAAATGAATGAATTTCGAGCCACCTACCACCTGAGTCAAGTGATATTCGCTACTGAAGTCAGAGTTTACCGGGCGAGTTGGTCGTGCGGTTAGGGGCGCGCGGCTGTGAGCTTGCATTCGGGAGATAGTGGGTTCAAATCGCACTGTGGGCAGCCCTGAAGATGGTTTTCCGTGGTTTCCCATTTCCACACCAGGCAAATGCTGGGGCTGTACCTTAATTAATGCCACGGCCGCTTCCTTCCCACTCCTACGCCATTCCTATCTCATCGTCGCCATAAGACCTGTCTCTGTCGGTGCGACGTAAAGCCACTAACAAAAAAAAGTCAGAGTTTAAATGCCGAAATTACGTTGTGTGATAGTCCTCTAAGTATTGGGACCGCTAACCTCGATGCTTGCCAACAATAGTCGTAAGTCACCTTCTTAGCCTTGCAGATGGCACTTTGTGTTGATTTGACCAGTTTTACGGCCGGATACCCTTCTCAATCCCACCTTATTATTTCCTTCTTAATCTATTTACCCTCCAGGGTTCGTTTTTCCCTCGGACACAACGAGGGATCCCACCTCTACCGCCTCAAGGACAGTGTCCTGGAGCTTCAGACTCTGGGTCGGGGGATACAACTGGGGAGGATGACCAGTACCTCGCCCAGGCGGCCTCATCTGCTATGCTGAACAGGGGCCTTGGCGGGGGATGGGAAGATTGGAAGGGATAGACAAGGAAGAGGGAAGGAAGCGGCCGTGGCCTTAAGTTAGGTACCATCCCGACATTTGCCTGGAGGAGAAGTGGGAAACCACGGAAAACCACTTCCAGGATGGCTGAGGTGGGAATCGAACCCACCTCTACTCAGCTGACCTCCCGAGGCTGAGTGGACCCCGTTCCAGCCCTCGTACCACTTTTCAAATTTCGTGGCAGAGCCGGGAATCGAACCCGGGCCTCCGGGGGTGGCAGCTAATCACAGTAACCACTACATCACAGAGGTGGACATCCCACCTTATGAGGAGGGATATGTTCACAGTCGCGTGCTATTTTGTGGTGGGTGGTAGTGTGTACAGTATATTGCATTTAGGTAAATGAAATGGTGTATGGCTTTTAGTGCCGGGAGTGTCCGAGGACACATTGTCTTTTCGTCGTGATGGGGATGAAATAATGATGAAAACGGGACATACACCAAGCCCCCGTGCCAGTGCAATCAACCAATGATGGCTACAATTCCCGACCCTGCCGAGAATCGAACCCGGGACCCCTTTGGCCAAATAATGACACGCTAACCAGATAGCCGTGGAGACATACTGTAGGCACGTGAGTATATGTGTATTAAGACGAACACAAACATCTGACAGAGCGAGTTGGCCGTGCGGTCAGTGTCGCGCAGCTGTGAGCTTACATTCGGGAGATAGTGGGTTCGAACCCTACTGTCGCCTGCCCTGAAGATGGTTTCCGCGGTTTCCCATTTTCACACCAGGTGAATGCTGGGGCAGTACCTTAATTAAGACCAGGACCGCTTCCTTCCCACTTCTAGCCCTTTCCTATCCCATCGTCGCCATAAGACCTACTGTGTTTATGTCGGTGTAACGTAAAGCATACTGAAAAAAAAAATATCCCGAACTCGTCTATGAGACACCCTATAGATAGCACTACCATATGCGACGCTCAAATTTCCCCACAGGTTTCACACGAGACTTCTTCTACCTCGTCTTCTTCTTCTTAATCTGTTTACTCCCCAGGGACGGTTTTTCCCTCGGACTCAGCGAGGGATCCCACCTCTACCGCCTCAAGGGCAGTGTCCTAGAGCTTCAGATTTTGGGTCGGGGGTACTACTGGGGAGAATGACCAGTACCTCTCCCAGGTGTACTCACCTGCTATGCTGAACAGGGGCCTTGTGGAGGAATGGGAAGATTGGATGGGACAGGCAAGGAAGAGGGAAAGAAGTGGCCGTGGCCTTAAGTTAGGTACCATCCCGGCATTTGCCTGGAGGAGAAGTGGGAAACCACGGAAAACCACTTCAAGGATGGCTGAGGTGGGAATCGAACCCACCTCTACTCAGTTGACCTCCCGAGCCTGAGTGGTCCCTGTTCCAGCCCTAGTACCACTTTTGAAATTTCGTGGCAGAGCCGGGAATCGAACCCGGACCTACGGGGATGGCAGCTAATCACGCTAACCACTACACCACAGAGGCTGACTTTCTGCAAGTCACAGCTGAAAATACTTTTCCGTCTAGGTATTGTTCTTACTAGTGCAGCATAAAAAGCACATTTAATACTGTTGACGGTTACAGATCTGTGTGGGCAAATAAATGTGTATTAAGACGAACACAAACCCCCGTCCCCGAAACAGAAGAGTGTATGACACGCAGTTGAAGTACCCGATCCGGTCGGGAATCTGAATCAAAGGCTACGACACTGACAACTGAACCGAGGAGCCAGGCATGTACTTGCTCACTTAGATGGCCTGCAAATACTGGAGTGCCACATCGTCAGCATGACAGCATTCTCAGCTTATTACTTGGCTTTAGTGACCGGGTCCGCTGACTCTCGTATCACCCAGCTAGGCTTAAGAGGCAGAGTGAGTCCCGTCCCAACACCCCAACGGGTGGATTGAGAATCAAATCCAGATCCTCCAGATAAGATATATATACCCCATTCACCACATAGCTGGCCAATATTTCAGCCTTCCCACACCATTCGTTATCGTGAAAATTACGGATGCCACTTAATTCTTCAAAGTATTCCGAATGTCGTCTTTCCGTCAAATATAATATTTTACATGTCGTTCGGTTGGAAATGGGCTAACTTGAATCTAGAAACCGAAATAATTCGAGCTGGAAGACGTCAGCTCATCCTTGTTTAGAAACAATATTCCAGAGATTTTGGAAATCTGTCTTACTAAAGGAAAACAGAGCGTTCTTCTTTATTTTATCGCTTACTGTTGTTGGTGTCCGCCTCCTTGGTGTACTGGTCAGTGTGATTAGCTGCCACCCCCGGAGGCCCTGGTTCGACTCCCAGCTCTGCCACTAAATTTGAAAAGTGGTACGAGGGCTGGAACGGGGTCCACTCAGCCTCGGGAGGTCAGCTGAGTAGAGGTGAGTTCGATTCCCACCTCAGCCATCCTGGAAGTGGTTTTCCGTTGTTTCCCACTTCTCCTCCAGGCAAATGGCGGGATGGTACCTAACTGAAGGCCACGGCCGCTTCCTTCCCTCTTCCTTGTATATTCCTTCCAATCTTTCCATCCCCCCGCAAGGCCCCTGTTCAGCATACCAGGTGAGGCCGTCTGGGCGAGATACTGGTCATCCTCCCCAGTTGTATCCTCCGACCCAGAGCCTGAAGCTCCAGGACACTACCCATGAGGCGCTAGAGGTGGGATCCCTCGCTGAGTCCGAGGGAAAAACCGACCCTGGTGGGTAAACAGATAAAGAAGAAGACTGTTGTTGGTAGAGAGCGACTCTCACCATTATGGATGTCGTAAAGCACTCGATTGAAAGATAAACAAAATGCATGTTTTGCGAGGTTACTGTCCCTAGTAGGAGCTTTAGCTACGCCTTCGGAGACCCTGAGATCGAGAGGATACCTCGAAATTTCATGACCGAGCAAACAAACAGGATACTCACAAAACTGCGTTGGTGACGAAAACGTGCTAAGGAGAAGACCTGAAGCACAGGGCTCACAACATCTAATTGTCATGGAGTACGAAGCATGTGCCAAATCTTCTGATATGTTCAAAATATTGAATGATCTCTCGCACCATAATTTCAAGTACCTTTGCTGGCAAGACCTAGAGTGTACAGTGCACTTTGTCTTCTGGTATGGGCTAGATCTAACTTGCCACTTTAATTGACCTGTATCAGTCTCATCCTTGGCTTTGATGGAAAGTGACTGCGGTATGAACGGTACCAGTAACATAATTCCTTATGCAGCCATTCCCTATTATGAATCGTGTGGAAATGTCACTCATAGGATCGGCTGGTGCGTGCATTTCAGTGGGTTCGGTAGACTGATATGTAATGGCAACTGCTGGCTCAGAGAGGAAAGCAACGGGAAACTACCTCATTCCGCATTTCCCTAGTGATTGATTAAGAAGGCCATCTACGACAGTTGATGGTGGATGTGTTGAGGATCAAACCAGCCTGTGGGCTGAATACTCAACAGGGCCGATGACCTTCGATGTTAGGCCCCTTAAAACAACAAGCATCATCATCATCAAGCAGAATACTCAACATACGACATAATCTTAATGTACCTCTGCACTTAACCATCCACCAACACACACTGTGATCCTGTCACAATATTATCATATTACACTTAAACTGTTGGAGTTGAAGATGTCTTAATTTTTTTTTTTTTTTTTTTTTTTTTTTTTTGCTATTTGCTTTACGTCGCACCGACACAAATAGGTCTTATGGCGACGATGGGACAGGAAAGGTTTAGTTGTGGGAAGGAAACGTCCGTGGCCTTAATTAAGGTACAGCCCCAGCATTTGCCTGGTGTGATAATGGGAAACCACGGAAAACCATCTTCAGGGCTGCCGACAGTAGGGTTCGGACCCACTATCTCCCGAATACTGGATACTGGCCGCACTTAAGCGACTGCAGCTTTCGAGCTCGGTGAGAGATTTTTACAAATTACGTAATGGAATCAAATCAGTTAAAACACCCTCATATTTTTCAAAGTCCTTCAGACAGTTCGCTTGGCTGAGGCAACTAAATTACTTTTATTTACATTTATATTCTATTTTAATTAATGTAGGGTAATATACAACGTCTATGTTCGATTTACACAGCGGTTAATGTGACAACCATCAAGATAAATGTGTACTGTATTGCCATCTTAACCAAATATTGTACTGCCACTTCAAGGAGCATTAGCTCGCTAGGGCGTACCAAAAATTTTTTTTTTTTTTTGAATTTTTCTAAGCTGGAAATGCACAGTGACGTCCAGTAACCTGAAACCTCTTCCTAGCCGTGTTTTCCAATATAACGTCCTCAAGTTATGGTAACTCATTCAGAAGGAATGGAACGTACTCTTTTTGCCTTCCTGTTTTTCCAGAACTTAGTTATTCTTCAGTGTGTTCCCTTCTTCTTTCCGCCATACCGACATATTTTCATTGATTCTTCTCTTTCTCGTTGAATATCCCAAACATCTCAACCCTTTGTCTGAAAATCTCAAATATCTGATTTTTGTTTAACTTTGATGAACTATCGTATTTGTGTTTTAGGTTTTTTATAAAATGTATCAAATATTCTTTTCTTCATTACCCTCTTTGGATGCATCCGGACCAAATGGCCATAAAAGAAAATCCTCTTTCTTCTGATTTTGCTCGAAAGTTTTTTAATTTTTCAAATAAAGTTATTTATTGTTCCTTTTCTCCCATTAATTTTTATTTTTCTTCGTACCAACAATGTTTTCAGCGCTTTCCTTTTCATATTGTCTAATTAATCGATTTGCCGTTTTTTGTTTAAGACCAAACATTCAGCTGCATACATACATTCCAATGTTATGACGATGTTGTAATGACGAAGTTTCGTTTTTATTGACACTGACTTTTGTTGTAAATATTTTTAGTTAATTGATTATCTAGTTCCATTTTTATGATCTAGTTTTGTCTACTTATTTACCAAGACAATTAGGCTGAATTAATTTCCCGAGGTACTTAGAATTTTAACTTTCTTAATTTTTCATATTTTGTGTTCAGATACTTTTGTTCGTCAAAAATTCCGTCTTGTCAAACAAATTCTGTAACCCTGCTCTTCCTGCTGCCTCTTTCAAAAGGTTCATGTTTCCGTTGCATTAGTTGTATTATCTGATAAAATAGCTAAATCACTTGCAAAGGTTAGACAGTTCAAGTTAATATCGGAGTTTTTGCATCCAATTCTGATTTCCTGACTATCTTTTTCTTGGAGTTTGATTTAATAATAATAATAATAATAATAATAATAATAATAATAATAATAATAATAATAATATCCGCCTCTGTGGTATAGTGGTTAGTGTGATTAGCTGCCACCCCCGGAGGCCCGGGTTCGATTCCCGGCTCTGCCACGAAATTTTAAAAGTGGTACGAGGGCTGGAACAGGGTCCACTCAGCCTCGGGCGGTCAACTGAGTGGAGGTGGGTTCGATTATCACCTCAGCCATCCTGGAAGTGGTTTTCCGTGGTTTCCCACTTCTCCTCCAGGCAAATGCCGGGATGGTACCTAACTTAAGGCCACGGCCGCTTCCTTCCCCCTTCCAATCTTCCCATCCCCCCGCAAGGCCCCTGTTCAGCATAGCAGGTGAGGCCGCCTGGACGAGGTAATGGTGATCCTCCCCAGTTGTATCCCCAGACCCGAAGTCTGAAGCTCCAGGACACTGCCCTTGAAGCTGTAGAGGTGGGATCCCTCGCTGAGTCCGAGGGAAAAACTGACCCTGGAGGGTAAGTAGATTAATAAAGACAGAAGTAATAATAATAATAATAATAATAATAATAATAATAATAATAATAATAATAATAATAATAATAATAATAATAATCATCTTTTCGAAAAATACTTCCGAAAGCCGTTGTTTATATGAGGTAGGAAAGTCGATGTTCTTCCCCTTTCTGAGCCATCCGAGCTTGATTGTACAGTCAAATATCTCTTGACTTCGCAGATTACTTGAGATCCGTTGATTGAATACGGGCTACTCCGTTAACAATATTAGCAACATATTATTATTATTATTATTATTATTATTATTATTATTATTATTATTATTATTATTATTCTGCCACCTCTTTACCCACACCTGTGGGGTTGTGGATGCGAACTGCGTCACACATATGTGAATTTGACAGTTTTACGTCCGGATGCCCCTCCTGATGCCAACCCTATATGGAGGGATGTAATTATTATTGCGTGTTCCTGTGGTGGTTGGTACTGTGGTGTGTTGTCTGAATTTGAAGAGGAGAGTGTTGGGACAAAGTACACAGTCACCGAGCCAGGAGAATTAATTAGACGCGATTAAAATCCCAGACCCGGCCGGGAATCGAACCCGGGACCCTCTGAACCGAAGACCTCAACGCTGTCCATTCAACCAAGGAGTCGTTTAACGTTGCACTAACACACACTGAAGGTTTTCGGATTTGGAAGGTAGCAGTTGTGGCCTTAATTAATTTGCCTAATGTGACAATGGAAAACCACTAAAAACCATCTTCAGGGGTTCCGACAGTGGGTTTCGAACACACCACCTTTCAAACGCAAGCTTACAGCTACGTGATCCTAATCGCGCCGCAAACTCGCTCGGTTTAGCAATATCCTCTACTAATATAGAGGCAATATTGTGTGTAATTACCAGCCGAAGGCCAGATAAGAAAAACTATCTATTATGGGTATTCAAAGTGCTCTAGATCCGGGAGAAGAGGAACACGCCTATAGGCCCGGGGCTGTAAATTGGAGAAAGTCACGAAACCCCCGCAATGTAATATCAATAATGGCTCGAGACTACACGCGTGCCTCTAGCAGTTGACGATCAGTGAACCGCGGAAGAACGAGTTACACTACAGGTTGCCTCGCAATATGTTAATACATCAGGAAATGGACCGGAGTAGTTTATCTCACAAGAGCAATTCTATTACCGGTATTCGAAACACAGAAGTCTCCTTTACTATATTATAACTCTATCCTAGAACCACTACCATAGAGAAATGAGTGCCAGGACAGCCTCCATCACTGTACGACCCTTCTCCACGGAACACAACAATAATATTAAAACAGTTTTGTAGATCACAAACGAATATTTCCAGTAAAGACTGTCGAACAAACGTGGGAGTTATACGGGGGTGTCAGAGACGTTTTGTGTCTGAGGCCCCCTCAGCATATCGCAGTCATGCCCAAGGACCCTTTAGCCACAGAACATAATGTTTAATTCAGTGAGAGAGCAAGAAAAGGAATTCTGTAATGTTACCGTGTTCCACCGTATTCTCGTATAATTTAGGACTATTCTTCTTCTTTATCTGTTTACCCTCCAGGGTCGGATTTTCCCTCGGACTCAGTGAGGGATCCCACCTCTACCGCCTCAAAGGCAGTGTCCTGGAGATTCAAACTCCGGGTCGGGGGATACAACTGGGGAGGATGACCAGTACCTCGCCCAGGTGGTCTCACCTGCTATGCTGAACAGGGGCCTTGCGGGGGATGGGAAGATTGGAAGGGATAGACAAGGAAGAGGGAAGGAAGCGGCCGTGGCCTTAACTTAAGTAACATCCCGGCATTTGCCTGGAGGAGAAGTGGGAAACCACGGAAAACCACTTCCAGGATGACTGAGGTGGGAATCGAACGCACCTCTACTCATTTGACCTCTCGAGGCTGAGTAGACCCCGTCCCAGCCCTCGTACCACTTCTGAAATTTCGTGGCAGAACCGGGAATCGAACCCGGGCCTCCGGGGGTGGCAGCTAATCACACTAACTACTACACCACCGAGGTGGACGGACTAATATTCACTTTCCTTTAAATTTAAATGTAGCTTCATTTACATAAAGTCACTTAATGTATGCATAGAAATTATAAAATACTGTGACACTTGGCTAATCTCTACAACAGTCTGGATCTGGAAACTTACTTGAGAAGATTCGCTTGGTAGGCTACATTGTTGGATCAATGGGAAGGACGGTGCTGCTCTCCAAAGACCAAGTGTTTTACAAGTGTAGTCACCTAAACTGAAGATCAGCCTCAACATTAGTTCCTTTTCTGTACTTGGTTTTCGTTTGTATGAGAGTAGAAAAGGTACACTCACACAGGTATGTTGTCACGAAAAGCATTACACACAGTGTTTCCTTTCTAGAAAATTCAGACTATAGGGGATGTCATAAACCCAAAAGTCGATCAGAGGCGTGGAGTTGTGATACAAAGTCTTCACAAGATACTGCCAACATGTACTGTTTATCGGCCAAGAATGGCATAGGCCTATAATGTATGTAAGTTATACAACAGTAAAGATATATGTTCCTAAATTTAAAATAATGATCTATGAATTGTGTTTGTACAATGAAATTTCGTTCTTTAAATACGTACAACTTTGATTATTATTGCGGACACCTTGGACCTGCGGACTACAGTTTGGGAACGGTTGCTCTAGGGCAGGGCCTCTCAGGATGCATGCGCTTGGTGCATAAGCTTGGTGCATGCACTGTGCACGGTGCAAAAGACGACTTCGTTTGGTTGACCAGAGTGCAGATCCCCCACTCCTCGATTTGGAACAATAGCGCTTACTCTCTCTATCCTCACGCCTGTCTTGCTCGCTCCCCCTGTCTCCCTCTTCAACACTTGCCTCGTAGCGCACCAAATCCGAGCTGAGTTGCGCCGAGTAGAGTCGAGCTTAGCCGAGTAGCCCAGAGACGAATCGTTGGTCCGAGACAAGCCGATCGCGACCGATGCACAGTGCACGGAGCTCTTGCGCCTCAATTTGCACGCGTGAGATTTTGGGCGTTTGAGAGGCCCTGCTCTAGGGGATGGTTGCCTGATGGAACGTCCTTTTAAAACAAAAATCACCACCACCACCTGTCAAAAGTCTCTAAATAAAACAACAATATTAATCCTCAACATCATCATTTACTAAAGGGTATGTCTTGTCTGCAACCAACTTTCTCTGCCCATTGCCAGAGTCATCATTCCTCATATGAGCTACAATTCATTTGCATCATGACGTTCTTGATCTATGAAAATAATGGTAGCCCTTTCCATTCCATGATGCTGCAAATTAAACTATTGTGTCTCATTTGGTGCCCAAACAATTTCACCTCCCGTTTCTCTGATGAGACCTCTTTTCATTTACTTCCCTCAACACTACGGCGTTACTTCCCCTTTCAGTCCAGCTTGTTCAGTTTAATCGTCTCCAGAACAACATCTCAATTTCTTCTAGCCTGTCCCTTCTTGTTACTCAGGGTCCATGTTTCGCTCCCATAGATTAGTACATTCCACGTCTAAGATTTAACGAACTTTCTCCTGGTCTCAAAACATAAGACTAATTCAACCAGAGATATAAAATAACATTTGTAAATTCAACGTTTAGATTACTCTGTCACGGATCTAACCTTACTACAATTGAATCAATGCTGCATGGTACAGTAGGCTGTAACAGATGGTGATGGTGATTATTGCTTTAAGAGGAAGTACAACTAGGCAACCATCCTCTATTTAACACTAATGAGAAAAAAATGGAAGGGATCCGACACTTCGAAAAATGAAGGTATCGGCCATGAAAGACAAGGGCCATGAAGGGCGTGAAAATAGTATAAAAGCCTCCCTAGGCCTTGAATGCTCTAACACCGTTGGGGTCGTAAAATAACAAAAGTCGATCAAGGAAGGTCGTACAGGATAGATGAAACAGAAGTGGAAACAATACCAGGACTTAGCTGAGTGTCCCGTGCTCGCCAACCTACGCTCCCAAGTTAAGAGTCACTGGGGCCCCTTTTAGTCACCTCTTACAACAGGCAGGGGATACCGTGGGTGTTAGGCAGTAAGATTACACAGCTCAAAAAAGGAATTTGGTCACGTTTTAAATGTTCCTAACTACATTGTAGGAATGCCTAGTGGTATGGGAAACAGACTATTACGGCGATTACCTGCACTATTTTCTTAACAGAGGGCTCCGCTGTCATTCGGATGTTTCGGTGGGTGCCAGTATCAGTTGAACGGTTTGAGTGCCTCAATTCAGACTGTGTAAAGGTTGATCCATGTGGAGTGGAGTGTTTGCGAGTCACGCACCATCGTGCGGACCGACGTAGGCAACAGGGGAATCAGTTATCGTCGAATAAAGCCACTCGTGGACTTACACTACTTCAGGATGGTTACTAGCAGAGGTTCGTTGCTAGAATGGTAGGGACTGCTCGAAAGACAATTTGGTATCTGTGGAAACGTTTACAGCAGAATGGAAGTGTTGCCAGGCGCACAGGCACGGGTCACCGAAATTAAAACATACCCAAGGCAGGATCGTTTTGTGCGTTTACAAGCCCTTCGAAATCGCCCAGTCAGATCACGAGCACTACCGATCCACCGAGAGCAAGCTTCTGGAGTAGAGTTAGTAACCTGTCAGTGAGAAACAGACTTCGAGAATCCTATTTACGATTCCAACGACTCGCTCCAAGTACGTCAACTTGACAGAAAGTTTCTAGGACATTTCGTACCAATTGGCCGGCTGATTACCTGCGAAGTGTCAGCTGATAACTCTAAAATATTTAGGAGAGGACATTCCGTACCACTTGGAAGAGAGGGAAGTATTGCGAAGTAAAAGCGATATTCTAATCAATGTATCCGTTTGTATATCTATTGTCCACTAGTGGCGCAGAAGCCCCCGCACGGTGTGACCACTGCTGATGTTAACTTTCCGCTGAGTGCAACTGATCTTATTGGCACACGTGTTAATTCTCATCTCGTATTCGTTATTCGCGAGGACCTAGCTACTTCCATCTTTCAGTAGTTTCTCGTTTCCGCGTGACCTTCAAGCCCATATCGGCCAGTTCATCAGAATCTTTTACTTCACTTACTTGATAATGAAATGAGGTAGTTGTTTATAAATATTCACAATAATAGTAATATATCCATCCCTATGCTCATCACTCTCATCAGGTGCATTGCGTCCGAACACGATGTATATTTCTATTGTATTATTTTGTTTCAGGATTTATACTTTTAAAAAGACTTTCTTATGATAATATTTATGTAAACCTGAGTTGTGGCAGGCGCTAAAGGAATTTGGGGTTCCACTGCATTTAATATCGTTATTAATAATGGCGTATGGCCTCCGGAGAGGCCTGGTGCAGGTCTTTTTCTAGTAGACGGCCTATTAGGCGACCTGCATGTCTGTGAAGATGAGGGCCCTACCTAGGATGATTTCTAATGTTGAATACGCCACACACACCCAGCCCCCGAGTCATTGGAATTAACCAATTAAGGTCAAAATCCCCGACCCGGCCGGGAATCGAACCCGGGACCCTCTGAACCGAAGGCCAGTACGCTGACCATTCAGCCAACGAGTCGGACAATATCGTTATTGAAAGGCCTGTATGAAAACCACGCAGCAACCATAAAGGTGGATGGTGATCTCTCAGGCATTTTCAATGTGACAAATTGAGTAAGACAAGGTTGTATATTATCAGTGATGAAACATATAGACGCTACAATGGAAGAAAATCTGAAAGGAAAAGGCGCGTTGTTGGGTGATATATTTTCAGACTGTGTGAAGATGATATACGATTTTCTAGTGTTTCGAAATTCGTGCTGCTCAGAGGATCATCTGCTATTATTTTTGCCCAAAATCTTATTCCATTACATTAATTGCAGATTTATCTTTTGGGCAAAGGAAATATCAAGAAAGGCGAAGTCCAGGTCATCTTCTAACGCAGCAGGAAAAGTATTGAAAGTTTCTTCCAATTATAGGTAAGCATTTTTAATTGTGTGTGTCCTGCATTACATGTTTTACCATGCATTTCTGTCAACACTATTTTAGTGCGTTATATAACGTTCCCAATAATAATTGCATTAATGTGTATTTAAATTATGTACAGAAGCTCCAGCTATTTCATGCTACGGTATACAGTATTGCAGTCGTGTTTAAGGCCAACTAACACTAGCTCCACCTTGCGGCGGGAACATTGAACTACATGAGTTCCACCACTTAATACTTCACTCGCCCTGCCTTTTCTGATGGGAGGACAGAGGATAAAGGAAATGACTGTTCAGTAATGATACTGGAGGCAGCGCACTAAGAAAGGGGAAAAGGGGTGAGTGTTAGAAGTCAGTCTGATGAGGACCATTCATCAACTCGACCGTTATTTTGAAGAAACTCGGTGAGCAACAGTATTTCAGGTTCAATAAAATGGCTGAAAATTATATTAGTGTTCAGGTTTTACGCCGATATGCTAGGTTAATATATTGGTGAATGACAGTTTTAAAATGTTATTCATGCCATAATTTTAAATAAAAAGACCGATTAAATTCACTGCACGGTTTTGAGCGTGGGAGATGGTGGGCTCGAAGATGGTTTTCCGTGATTTCCCTTTTTCACACAAGGCAAATGCTGTTTCTTAATTAACATCAAGGCCACTTCCTTCCTGATCATAGCCCTTCCCCATTCCGTCGTCGCCGAAAACCTATCTGAGTTAGAATTACGTTAAGCCGCTAGCAAAGAAATAAAACTCAAAAAACTAAATAAAATCACAATTCAATGAAAACATGCGGAATTTAAAGAGCAATTTTTTAAAATTGTAAATTCCTCCTCCGCCTAGAGGTTACCCGACGACAAATAATGCACAATACGGTGAATATTGATTAAGAAGAAATAGTTTGTTAAGGACTTGAAACATTAAAAACGATTTTGAAGTTAGATTTACACATTTAAACAATTCTGAAAAACAATTAGTGAAATTAAAAGCTACATGAACGTTTATATTTTCTTCCTTTCTTTCTCTCTTTCGTTCTTAATCCGGTTACTGTCCAAGGTTGGTTTTTCCCTCGGACACAGCGAGGGATCCCACCTCTACCACCTCAAGGGCAGTGTCCTGGAGCGTGAGACTTAGGGTCAAGGGTTACAACTGGGGACGAGGATCGGTATCTCGTCCAGGTAGCCTCATCTGGAAGGAAGATTGGAAGGTATAGGCAAGGAAGTGGGAAGGAAGCGGCCGTGGCCGTAACTTAGATACTATCGCGATATTTGCCTGGAGGAGAAGTGAGGTGGGAATCGAAGCTCCCTCTACTCAGTTGACCTCCCGAGGCTCAGTGGACCACGTTCTAGCCCTTGTACCACTTTTCAAATTTCGTGGCAGAGCCGTGAATGGAACCTGGGCCTCCGGAGGTGGCAGCTAATCACACTAACCACTACACCACAGACGTGGACAACATAAACGTTTAAAGTATGAGCATACTGTAGTGTCACTGATCTGTCTCGTTCCTTCCATAGGAAATGATTGGAAATCTCATAACTAAGCATTGTACTCGTACTAGGAGATAAAAGTACGGTGCAGTGAGAATCACCGTATAGCGGCACGCAGACTAACGAGCGATCCCGTTACAAGTGATTATGTTTGATAGACTGACCTGAGGCACGCGACGTGCCAGTACAGTCCGCACGCTTCACTCTATTCCTCCTGCAGGAATTCAAATGTTTCCAATCCGATCCAAAATACAGCTCCCTACTATGCAATCACGTCAGCATATTGAAGAGGATCCACACACGCAACATTCCCGAACGTTAAATAAGTATTTTATTTCAGATTGAGTCCCGCTAATTGATTTCAGACCTGGTTCCCCCGATTTATGGTATGTTGTGATCACATTGCCCGTAGCAGATGAGAGGATGATTATGCAGGCCCTCGCGCGGGCAGTCTTGCATCCATTGCTTCAGGGTTTCTATATCCTGTTCTTAAACAAGATAAACAATTTCAGCGCGATAAAAATTGAGTACAGTATATCAAATCACTCAAGATGTCAACAATCGGAGAGGAGGTTACGACAAGGAAAACGACGTCGTGGCAATACCGTCAAGAAATTTGTAATCATTATTACGCTTAGTGGAACAAATCTAACTCTATAAGCATAACTTAAAAACGTATCTATTACGTTACGAGTAACTTACACAAATGTGATATAAATAGATTGCTTGCAATTCATTAATTGAAAAGGAAAATACACAGATGTTTTTCTAGTCTTTCGACCGCGTCAGGAATGGAATGAATGAAGACCCCATATAGCGGCGAGGATAAGAACTGTGCTGACTGCCGAAGCTTGTCGCACTCGCCTGAGACAATGATAGATGAATGACAGATGAATTTAAATGATATTGGAGAGTGTTACTGGAATGAAAGATGGCAGGGAAAATCGGATTACCCGGAGAAAAACCTATCCCGCCTCCGCTTTGTCCAGTGCACATCTCACATGGAGTGACCGGGATTTGAATAACGGAACCCAGCTGTGGAGGCCGACGCGCTTCCGCCTGAGCCTCGCAGGCTCGGTAAATTAATTAATTTGTTTTATATTTTTTGTTTTGTACTTTTATGAGAGTTTGTATTTTCTATATCAGATCTAGAGCTATTATTATCGAATAGCACTTTTACAGAGCACGTTAAATCAAGACTTCAATTCTTGCTACTTTCCTTCTTCCGCTCTGCCCACATCAGTTTCATTCGTTCTAATCTCTGTTTCCGGAGCTGTTCTATGTCATGAGGCTGCTTTCTCTTTCTTGTTCATCCCCGAACGTAACGTTTTGCATTTATTTCCTAAATAACTTACTGTTATGTGTATCCTTAATGTCAATATTTGCTTCTTTGAGATCAGTGAATGTCTGTGTAAACAATGCTGGTTGTACTTTAAGCTTTATGATTTTATTAAAAATTTGTTTTGTCGTTCTTCATTCTTCAAGTATCCGAAAAACGACAATCTTCTTTTACACATCGTGTGTTCTATATTCTCTACATGTACATAGATTAATATTTTTTAAATTTTATTGCTATTATTATTATTATTATTATTATTATTATTATTATTATTATTATTACTATTATTATTATTATTATTATTATTATTATTATTATTATTATTATTATTATTATTATTATTATTATTATTATTTCCCGCAGATGTGGGGTCCACTTTATGTAATTCTGGACGCCACTGGGTTCTGTTTGTTGCATCTTGTGGTCTCAGCTGTACGGTATTCTACGTTGATGGTGTCTTGCCTTCCTAGTTTTGGACGCCCACGAGGTTTTCTTCCTTGCACATCGAAATGGTACGTGGTGCCTGCGACACTGTTGTGCGCTGCTCTTATGATGTGTCCGTACCAACGAAGCTGGCATTCGCGTAATTTCTCATTGATTGGTGCTACGCCATTCTGCCGTCTCATGGTTCCATTGGCTTTGTGCTCAATACGTGAATAATGCTCGAGGTCCATCCGAGCATTGCCTTTCCATTATATGGAGGGAATGTTCTGCTGTTTTGCACTTCCGTTGGTGGCCCAGCTCTGGTCCTACAACTGTCCGTAATACCTTGGATTACAAACGGATCGGCATTGTTTATTATATGGAGCTCCTCTAACCTTCATCTAACGCATGCATCCAGCATTAATCCATCCGCTTACTACTTTGTCAATTCAACCATCATTCTGCAGACGGGATCCAAGGTATAGTTCTCTCAGTTTCGTCGTTAACGAAAGCAGTACAACCATCGACAGTAACTAGATTTATGAGTCGCCTCTGCTGTGACCAATAGCCTGCTTGCTTTGTCAGTCACCGTTCATGTGGAGCACTTCAAAAGCGTGCCGGTCCTGGAGCCAGCTCGTTTGTCAGATTGCCCAGTTGCACGCAATTCTGTCCAATTTCGCTGCTCGCTCTCATGCACATACAGTTAAAACGGAGAGTTGACGACGCTGTGTCTCGAGTTGGGGAAATGCTGGCACTCCCCGGACAAGGAATGTAAAAACAGCCAGCCAGCTAGGCTTCAAAAACGTGCCGGTCGTTAACGAAGAAATTGCAAGAACTTTACTGAACACTATCTACTTTGGGTAAAGGAACTCCATTAACGTGCACAAAACCTGCGGCTGAGCAGGTTTCTAAGTATTCGGTTTTCTGCAGATTCAGGTGAAGGTCAAACTGGCTAAGGCGATTATGCCACGCTTCAACTTGTTTTTACAAATATTCCCTGATAATGGTAATGTCCATGACGTCGTCCGCATAGAGAAGGTTCTACGGAATACTCCTCTGAAGATCGCGGGTAAAGTAGTCCATGACCAACATGAAAAGAAGTACAGAGAGTTCTGATCCCTGGGGAACGCCGACTGTCACGGGGATACTACCCGATAAATCCACAGAGGAACGAACTCAACTCATGGTGTTTACACACAGCATCTTGATCGAATTAATTAGTGTTTCAGTTACTTCATGGTCACGGAGAGCATACCAAATCAGATGGTGCAGTAAACGGCCGTTTTCCTTTCACGTTAACGAAGACCACCAGAAGTGTGTTTACCTTCTTCCGATGCTTCTTCATTACTTAGCAAGCTGCAAATATGGCATCTACAGTCCCACAACTCTCGACAAATCTACATTGGTTTGTGATACGGTTGACGATATTACGGATACGTTGGTCAAGGATTCGAACAAAAATTGTCAAGGAGTGTGACAGGAGCCGGATTGGTCAATAAAACCAGAGCAGTCTGCAGGGTCACCTTTGTTCTTAAAAATAGACGCTGGAGAGCCACTCAGCTGGAACATGTTTGGAAGAGAACATAGCACTGAAAAACTCCGGTAGCCAGGGTATCGCCTTTCGATGAAGTTCTTTTACTTTCCAGAATCCAGCTGGTAGATCATCTAGTACTGTGGATTTTGCGTTATTCATGATTATTCTTAATTTCATTATTATTAGTATAAATCCCATGTGAAACAGCCCCGAGGGACCACGGCCTATCAAGCAACCATTGCTGTGTGAGGTGTCATGTCACGAAGAATCCTCTCGCCCGTTATTCTTGGCTTTCTAGACCGGGGCCGCTACCTCACCATCACATAGCTTCTCAATAGCAATCACGTAGGCTTAATAGGCCTCAAACCAGCCCTCAGATCTAGGTAAAAACTGGCCGGGAAACGAAACCGGGTCCACGCTATTCCTACACCGTGGGGCCAGCTATATTATTATCATTGTAGATTGTACGCTGACACAGTGGTCTAGCCCCTCGATTCCCATCTCAAATATCCTGGATTCGGAACACTTCGGGTAAGATCTTTACTGGATCAGTGCGGAATGCAATGAAGGGCATCAGGACTAAAATCCCACAGCTTCCAAATTGAGGGTTGGCGCTCTGCCGACCCCTAAAAACGTGGGGAAGTGGTGAGAAGAAGAAGAAGAAGAAGAAGAAGAATGGCTCGGTTGAGTGGCTCAGATGGTAGAATGCTGACCTTCTGAACCCAAGTTTTCAGAATCGACCCCAACTCAGTCCGGTAGTACCTGAGGGTGCTGAGAATTAAACGATGTGTAGACAAACAGGTTCAGCTAGAATAATCCTGACTTTCAACATTGGAAGTTACAATACGAATAATTTTCTTTGTCAAGTGAAGCCTCTTCATACCACCTATGGCCCGTGCGCTATGGGCTCACCATTACTGTCCTCGACAAACTATATCCTTGCGAGATCGGCACTGCATGGTAAACAGAAGTCGAGGTATTCAAAGATGCCAGACACAGAGGTCTGCCACCGCACTTCAGTAATTGTCCATAAAGAATTTAACGAGGGATGCTGTATTCAACCTGCACTGGCATTGCAAAGTACTGAAGGAACGAGCTGTTCGTGCAGAGGGTGCGTCATTGAGTAATGACAGTGCGAAAAGTCGTGACTCGACCAGTATGACATGCTCTGTGAGATTTTGTTTTCACTCGTCCTTGGATTAAGTCAAACGATTGTAAATTGCTCTACAAAACAAGTATCGAGAAACGAAGAGACAGACTGTTTAATGATTTACCATGTAAACTGAAATGAAAAATTATGTTGACCTCTTCCTGTTGGTGGTCACGGCAAATCTCCCAAACTCTCATTAATAACATTCACAATGGTTTTTATTTCGTGACACTTACACTATGAGCCGAGTAAATCACGCCCTAAAAGAGTACTGAACAATTTTATTCTACACTCTCGATTAAGGGGGGAAATTGTGGGAAATGACAATGAAGCAGCTGAAATTTAGTGGGCTTGATAGTAAATATGTGAGCAATACTTCTTCTTCTTCTTCTTCTTCTTCTTCTTCTTCTTCTTCTTCTTATTCTTCTTCTTCTTCTTCTTCTTCTGCTTTACCTACAATATGGATGCAAATATGGCATCTAGGGTCGCGGGTGCGAACTATGTCGCACATGTGGGTTTGACCCTGGTTTACAGCCGGATATCCTCAAGCTTGAAACATGTTAGTTACTACAAGCAAAGATGGCAAGAAAACTGCTCTCCAAGCTGTCAAACTCTCCCCTGCATCATGAGGAACCCTGCATTTGAACAGCCTCGCAGAATTCGGTCTGCCTTAAATAGAACACGGATCAACCATGGCAGGTGCGCAGATGCTCTTCATAAGTGGGATAAATCCAAAATCTGACTGTGGAACTGACAGGCAGACCATCCGCCACGTTATACACGACTGCAAGACCAGGTCCTATAATGGGAAATTCACCGACTTCCTGATCGCAACTCATGATGTCATAAAACATGTCACCAATTTAGACATCACAGTGTAATATTTATAATATAAAGTGGCCTCCGTGGCTCAGACAGCAGCGCGTCAGCCTCTCAGCGCTGGATACCGTGGTTTAAATCCCGGTCACTCCATGTGAGAGTTGTGCAGGACAAAGGGGAGGCGGGACAGGCTTTTCTCCGGACACTCCGGTTTTCCCTGTCATCTTTCATTCCAGCAACACTCTCCATTATCATTTCATAGCATCTATCAGTCATTAGTAAATCACTTTGGGAGTGGCGACCCCATTTTACTGATAGCCCATATATGATTCATTCATTACATCCATGACCCGGTCAAAGACTGGAAAACAGGTTGTAGTGTTTCATTTTCATTTATAATATAACGAAATTATTGTTACTTTGATATGCCTAATTGTAATGTGTAGCCATACGATAACTAAATAACGTGGAGGGATGTAATCACTATCGCGTGTTTCTGTGGTGGTTGGTAGTGTGGTGTGTTGTCTTTATGCGGACAGGAGAGTGTTGGGACAAACATGAACACCCAGTTCCCGAGCCAGAATAATTAATCAGAAGCGATTAAAATCCCCAACCCGACTGCGATTCGAGCCCGCCACCCTCTGAATCGAAGGCCTCAACGATGACCATTCAGCCAAGGAGTCGGACACGAGAGTCATACTAGAAGCTGTATTCGAACCATACAGCTCATATTAAAACTGAAGCCCACGCTACCGAAGAGATCACGATAGAAAAGTTTGTGTTTTCCCTCCCTCCATTCCTCCTTAACTCTAGCTACTTTCGAATTGCTCTTGATGAAGTTGACCAAAGAATGAAGGTTAATGGAAAGCGAATAAATGCTCTGTGGCAGTGCAATACTTTTTTGCTATTTGCTTTACGTCGCACCGACAAAGATAGGTTTTATGGGGACGATGGGACAGGAAAGGCCCAGGAATAGGAAGAAAGCGGCCGTGGCATTATTTAAGGCACAGCCCCAGCATTTGCTGGTGTGAAAATGGGAAACCACGGAAAACGATCTTCGGGGCTGCCGACAGTGGGGTTCGAGCCCACTATCTCCCAGATGCGAGCTCATAGCTGCGCGCCCCTAACCGCACGGCCAACTCGCCTGGTGCACTGCAATACTAGCCGACAATTTAAAAAGATCTTCAATTGCTCTAGGTCTGGCACCATAACTAAATGATTAGCATACCTCTCTTTGGTCCAAGGGATTCCAAGTTCGACTCATGGTTGGGACATGGATTTTAACCTTCATGGGTAATTCCTCCAGCACGGGACTCATCAACATTTGAATCCATTAGAGTCCCACAATGAAAGACGCGCAGGTCGCTTGTAGGACTTCAACTCGAAAGATCTGCGCCAGGTCTCTCCGGAGGCCAAACGCCATTATTATATTATCTGGTTAGAATTAAGAGGAAATTGTCATCTCTTTGAGTTTTTTTTTAACAATTTTCACCACGTTACTGAAATATGCAGAGTGTCTAAGGAAGGTGTTCGATTTTTAAGTAACAGTTTCCTTTCTTTCTTTCTTTCTTTCTTTCTTAATCTGCTTACCCTCCAGGTTTGGTTTTTCCCTGGGACTTAGCGAGGGATCCTACCTCTACCGCCTCAAGGACAATATCCTAGAGCGTGAGACAATGGGTCGGGGGATACAACAGGGGAGAATGACCAGTACCTCGCCCAGGGAGCCTCATCTGCTATACTGAACAGGGGCCTTGGTGGGGGATGGAAAGATTGGAAGGGATAGACAAGGAAGAGGGAAGGAAGCGGCCGTGGCCTTAAGTTAGGTACCATCCCGGCGTTTACCTGGAGGAGAAGTGGGAATCCAGGGAAAACGACTTCCAGGATGGCTGAGGTAGGACTCGAACCCACCTCTGCTCAGTTGACCTCCCGAGGCTGAGTGGACTCCGTTCCAGCTCTTGTACCACTTTTCAAATTTCGTGGCAGAGCTGGGAATCGAACCCGGGCCTCCGGGTGTGGCAGCTTATCACACTAACCACAACACCACAGAGGCGGACTCTTTCTTTCCTTATCGATGAATTTCGGTGTATCATTATTCATAGGTAAGTATTTTGGAGGTCCGAAGAACAGCTATTCTTAGAGCGGATTCTGAAATTCTAGTTATTTCACGACTGATCCATTCAACTCTTGCTTCAGGATATAGCGGGTTCGTACCCAACTGTCGACAACCCCGAATATGGTTTCCCTTGGTTTCCCATTTTCACACCAGGCAAATCATTATTTTAAAAAACTATTGCTTTCTAGAACAGATCTATTACCGGACGTGTTGGCCATGCGGTTAGAGGCGCGTGGCTGTGAGCTTGCAGCGGTTCGAATCCCACTGTCGGCATCCCTGAAGATGGTTTTCCGTGGTTTCCCATTTTCACACCAGGCAAATGCTGGGCCTGTACCTTAATTAAGGCCCCGGTCGCTTCCTTCCAACTCCTAGGCATTTTCTATCCCATCGTCGCCATAAGGCATATCTGTGTCGGTGCGACGTAAAGCCACTAGCAAAACAAAAAAACAAAAAAGAAACACAGATCTTTCTGGGCTGGGCAGAGAGACATCACTCAAAGAAGTTCGTAACAGAAGGTAAGCGAGGGAGTCACGTGTG
This sequence comes from Anabrus simplex, assembly GCF_040414725.1. Taxonomy (NCBI): domain Eukaryota; kingdom Metazoa; phylum Arthropoda; class Insecta; order Orthoptera; family Tettigoniidae; genus Anabrus; species Anabrus simplex. The sequence continues at coordinate 184,652,673 of NC_090265.1, forward strand.
GAATGCAGTCCAATGTTGACGAATGGTACAAGATTCCTAAAGTAGATCCCCTCTGGCGAGCACGGGCCTCCCAAGAAAGATGAGCACTCAAATAGAGATGATCATACATACATAAATACATATATAAATTACATCAAATTATCGAGCGAGTTGACCGTGTGGTTAGGGGAGCGCAGCTGTGAGCTTGCATTCGGGATATGGTGGGTTCGAACCCCACTGTCGGAAGCCAAGAAGAATGATTTCAGTGGTTTCACAGTTTCACACCAGGTAAGCGCTGGGGTGTACATTAATTAAGACCAAGGCCGCTTCCTTTTCACTCCTAGCAATTTCCTATCCCTTCGTCACCATATTTATCTGCGTCGGTGCAATGTAAAACCAATTGCAAAAAGAAGAAAACCATCAAATTCTAACATCACCGAGCGAATGGCTACGCGGTTTGAATCACGTAGCTCTCAGCTTGCATTCGGGAGAGAGTGGGTTCGAACATCACTGTTGGCAGCCCTGACGGCGGTTTTCCGTGGTTTCCCATTTTCACACCTGGCAAGTGTATCTTAATTAAAGCTACGGCCGCCTCCTTCCCAGTTTTAGCCCTTTCATGTCCAATCGTTGCCATAAGATCTGTCTGTGTTCGACGAGACGTAGGCCTAAAGCAAACAGTAAAACATTCTAACATCAATTGAGTCAGTATTTTCGCTAATGACTTTCGAAGAATATTACATAATACCTTATCCTTAAAAATTCATATTCTTAACCTAAAGAAACAATCTGTCACGTCCCATAAACAGAAATGACTTAATTCATGCACTAAATTCAAGTTCGCAATGTTTATTACAAAGAGTGTAAACTGAGTTTTCTTAACAGATACTCGGGTATATTATTGAATTAGTGTGAAGGAATATTTTTAAGACATATTTCCTCAACTTTTGAAATCGAAACCGAAAGTAATTGAATGACACAAGGAACTGCCGAGATTGGAATCTCAGCCATTTAGTCAGGAGTTAATTCACTACGACAATCACGGCCTATCTTCAGGATCATCAAACACAGATTACTGAATCAATCAATCAATCAATCAATCAATCAATCAATCAATCAATCAATCAATCAATCAATCAATCAATCAATACTGACCTGCATTCAGGGCAGTCGCCCAGGTGGCAGATTCCCTATTTGGTGTTATCCTAGCCTTTTCTAAAATGATTGCAAAGAAATTGGAAATGTATCGAACATCTCTCTTGGTAAGTTATTCCAATCCCTAACTCCCCTTCCTGTAAACGAATATTTGCCCCAATTTGTCCTCTTGAATTCCGACTTTATCTTCATATTGTGATCTTTCCTACTTTTAAAGACAACACTCAGACTTATTCGTCTACTAATGTCATTTCACGCCATCTCTCCACTGACAGCTCAGAACATACCACTTAGTCGAGCAGCTCGTCTCCTTTCTCCCAAGTCTTCCCAGCCCAAACTTTGCAACATTTTTGTAACGTTACTCTTTTGTCGGAAATCACCCAGAACAAATCGAGCTGCTTTTCTTTGGATTTTTTTTTTTTCCAGTTCTTGAACCAAGTAAGCCTGGTGAGGTTCCCATACACCGGAACCATACTCTAGCTGGAGTCTTGCCAATGACCTATATGCCCTCTCCTTTACATCCTTACTACAACCCCTAAATATCCTCATTACCATGTGCAGAGATCTGTACCATTTATTTACAATCATATTTATGTGATTACCCCAATGAAGATCTTTCCTCATATTAACACCTAAGTAGGCCTACTTATAATGATTCCCAGAAGGAACTTTCACCCTATCAACGCAGTAATTTAAACTGAGAGGATTTTTCCTATTTGTGAAACTCGCAACCTGACTTTTAACCCCGTTTATCATCATACCATTGCCTACTGTCCATGTCACAACATTATCGAGGTCATTTTGCAGTTGCTCACAATCTTGTAACGTATTTATTACTCTGTACAGAATAACATCGTCTGAAAAAAGCCTTATCTCTGATTCCACTTCTTTACACATATCATTGATATATAGGCTATAAGAAAACATAAAGGTCAAATAATACTGCCTTGAGGAATGCCCCTCTTAATTATTCCAGGGACAGATAAACCTTCGCCTACTCTAATTCTCTGACAAGTAACATGACGGCCCAATTAATCTGCTTCATCCTCTTGATATTCTCATTTAGAATAAAGCTCCCACTGCAAGCTTACTGCATTCTTTGCACGGGTTGGTCCGTGCTGCTGTTTCTTATGTACAGGTTGCCAAGTTTTCGATATATTTTAGAATTCTTTATTAAGATTAGAGATGCATCCTTACTTGATTTACGCGATTTTATCTGGGTACTTGCCCTCTAGATCCTGAGATTCCCGGCTCGAATCCGGCAGTGTTACTCGTATTTTTGAAAGGGGAAAAAGATTCCATTGGCACTTCATGTAGTTTGAAGTCGGCCTGCAAGAGATCTCGGGTAAAACATTCGATGTTTTCCCGACAGAATCAATAAAATTCCCCAGTAAGTCAGTTACCCAATAGTGTTTCGGTTTCACTGCTATCTGATAGAGAAATACGTTCGAATTGTCGTACAGACAGCCTAAATAATGTCAAATCAAATTATTATTATTATTATTATTATTATTATTATTATTATTATTATTATTATTATTATTATTATTATTATTATTATTAAATAATGTTATTGGTTTCACGTCTTACTAACTACTTTTATGATTTTCGGAGACGCTGAGGTGCCAGAATTTTGTTCAGCGGGATATTTTACGTGCCGGTAAATCTACTGACACGGGACTGACGTATATATTTGAGCACAACCATATACCACCGGACTGAGCCAGGATCGAGCCTGCCAACTTGGGCTCACAAGGTCAAGGCTTCTGCCGTCTGAATAATTCAGTCCGGCTTCAGTAGATTTACTAGTTCGTGAAAGAATCGTGTGGGACGAAGTTCCGGCACCTCGGCGTGCCTGGAAATTATAAATTAGTCAGTGGGATGTGTAACCAATAATATTAGCTGTATATTTCCTAGGTCATTGAAGCCATACCGGCTCATTTTCGACGACGCAAGGATCGGAAAGGGCTAGGATTGGGAAGGTAGTGGCAGATGCTTTAATTATCATACAGCCCCATCATTTGGCTGGTGTGAAAATGGTAAACCATGGAAAACCGTCTTCAGAGCTGCCGACGGTGGAATTCGAACCCACTATCTCCCCAATGCAAGCTTACAACCATACGATCCTAACCGTACGGCCAGCTCGCTCGGTACTTCGTATTTTGGCTGGTGCCTTGAGGCTAGATGTTCTTTCTGACGCAAAGTGATTTTTCAGATAGAATTTCCACCTCACGTTGTAACTGGAATTCAAACCGTAGTCATCATGGTAAAAAGCCAGAAGCAACTGAACTAACCGTGCCCCATAACTGTCAACTGAAAGGACGATATTACATGTCTTCAAGGAATCGAACTAGAAAACAAAAACGGTAATTCCACTCTTGTGAAAAAGGGTAATATTTTTATTGTATAAATTCAGTTTGAGGAATTTTAGTGTAGATCACAGCTTCAGCAGCAGGATTGGTACAAGAAACGAGACTGAGACAAGAGAAAACCCACACATGAATTCTAGACGACAAGCTCCGTAATTAAGCACTGTTTATTGGGCGGTCTCCTAGGAACTGCTATAAATTCCAATGTAGTTTACGTAACAGGTCGAAGAGTCAAGGAGTGACGTAAAGAAAATGACACATTTACATACACTACAGTGTGTTCCGTAGGTTTTCCGTGTAGCTGAAAAGGCATCCTCTTACCTTCTAATACGTTTCTCAGGAAATCATCTCGTTGTCACCGAATAGCATAATTCCCTCTTCTTTTAGTTTCATATAGCGGAAACTGAAGAGTGTTTTTCTTTGTATTCCAGATGAAAGACAGTCTTAAATTAGACCGATATTGTTATGTAGGCCTACTTGAGTAATAAACAACTAACGACTGCAGAAGGACGTAACACGAGGACAAGCACAAGCAAGGAAAGCCTGTATTAAGAAAATGAATTTGCTCATTTCAAACATAGAAAGATATTTGTGAAGACTTGTGACGTAACCAGTCGTAATACGTTCTCAATTTTGATTAGGCCAAGTTCCGAAAATAGTTACTTGGGTTCGGATCAGAGTCTTAACTCGAGTCCAAAGAAGGCGGGCGTCAAATAAGAAGCTGTAGAGATGATAATGTGTTTTTAAGTTCCGAATACATGCTATCATCCGTAGTCGAAGTTCTTGTGGTATTCTGGTAACAGTTAAAGGTTCCCACTGTCTGTAGCCCTGAAGATAGTTTTCTGTGGTTTCCCACTCCTGTTTCCTTCCCATTCCTAGCCCTTTCATATCCCATTGTCGCCATATGACCTATCTGTGTCGGTGCAACGTAAAGCAAATTGGAAAAACAGGAAAGAAGTTGTACAGTTTGAAGAAAGAGAATATGGATTTTATTTAGAGTTTTAGGCCTACGTGAAGTCTTCCAGCGTACAAACTACATCAGTAACATATGTTATGGTACACTGACCATGATAATAATATTTTACAGTTCAATACATACCGTTGATTAGAACATTGCTTGACCAAAGTTCAACATTATTTACATGATTACGCAGAAGCTATCAGTCTTTGGAACAAAGTCCCTAACAAGGTGAGACGGGAAGCTTTGACCCAGATATGAACTTTATTGATCACGTCATATTTACTTGAGAAAATTATAAATACGATAACACTTTTATTACAAGGGTTTAGTAACAAACAATTTCTTTGGGGAACCACCAGCAAGGCAGTCCGACTGGCTCTTATGTTAAGAAAATGAAACTCAGTTTGACTATAACAAACATCAATAGAATAATAAATGAGATTTTGGCCAGGAGAAACAGAAGACACTAATTTAGTTATAATGGGCAACAGATGTGTAGTTACATCCTAGACTTTTGTGTGTTGTGTAGCATTCCATGAAAATGGATTATGGATGATAACTAGCGTATAAAGAAAGAGAACAGAAGCGTTTATAATGCGGTGTTACAGAAGAATGCTGAAGGTGAGATGGGTAGATCAGTTCACGATTAAAGAGAGAATAGAATTCGTGGCAGGACAAAAATATCACAAATTTTGACCGGAAAAAGGGATAAATTAGTAGGATATATCTTGAGACACTCAGTACTTGATCTGTTAGTTTTCTGAAGAAACGTTTTATTTGCTAGTTGCTTTACGTCGCATCGACACAGATAGGTCTTATGGCGACGATGGGACAGGGAAGGGCTGGGAGTGGGAAGGAAGCGGCCGTGGCCTTAATTAAAGTGCAGCCCCAGCATTTGCCTGGTGTGAAAATGGGAAACCACGGAAAACCACATTCAGAGCTGCCGACAGTGGGGTTCGAACCTACTATCTCCCGAATACTGGACACTGGCCGCACTTAAGCGACTGCAGTTATCGAGCTCGGTCTGCAGGGGGTAAGAACACTAGAGGTAGATCAGAGCATGAATATGTACGATGTAGTAGTTACACAAACATGAACAGTTTGGTGCAGGGTAGGGTAGCATGAAGCTCTACACCAAACCAGTGTAGCCTATGGACTCAGAAGTTCATGACCCATATAGTAACATATATCCAGATTTATTATTTGCGTTTTTACTAGGAAGCCGCGGTGTAAGGGTAACGTGCCTGCCTCTTATCCGGAGGCTTCGGGTTCGATTCCTGGCCAGGCCAGGGTTTTTACCTGTATCTGAGGGCTGGTTCGAGGTGATTACAACTGAGAACCTATTTGACGGTGAGATGGCGGCCCCGGTCTAGAAAGCCAAGGATAACGGCCGTGAGGATTTGGATTCGTCATGCCGACGACACGACACTTCGTAAGCTGCAGGCCTTCGCGCTGATCAGCGGTCGCTGGATAGGCCATGGTCCTTCGGGACTGTTTCATCATGCTCTTTATATTGCTGGGAACATTAATTCTTAAGTAATTTTCAAAATATAAACAGTTTAGAATTGTTGTTATATGTACATACGGTACCCTTTTCTACCGACACCCCGTTCACAAGGGTAATAGGCTAGATTTCATATACAGTATACCAATTATAGGGAATGTAAACCTCTCACGGAAATGCAGCTTCTTAATATTAAATTTATAATATTGTCTTATTCTTCTTGTTCTCTTCCTTATATTCGGGGTCGGCACCACATGTACATTTGGCCCAGATTGTACGGCCGGATGTTCCTGCTGACAAAGGAGAAGAATGTTGAGGATGTATTCACTACTGAGTATAATAGTTGGTAGTGCAATGGGTTGTGTGTATATCACTCCCGCAAAGCAAAGTTGGTGTGAAAACAGACTTCGTCCGGGAGTTAACTTCTTTCTTGCAGAACACTGTTGATCGCAATCGCGAGCTCACTGCATTAGTTTTCCTGCACCTAGCGTTTGAGAGGAAAAATGTATTTCTGAATTATGAATAAGACTCTGTGATCAAAAAATGACAACGTACATCTTTCCCTAGTTCTTTGAAAGAGATGTTTGTATGGTTTGCTTAAACTAAGAATTTTTTTTAGAATTTTCAAACATATTTATTAATAAAAGGGGCTCCCTGGCCGAGGCAGTAAAGACGTGGTCAGTTCGCACGGAAGGACGTGGGTTCGAATCCCCGTCAGGAAGTCGTAAAATTTAAGAAACGAGATTTCCCCTTCCGGAGGTGAGCCAAAAATGAGTACCAGGTTAATTCTTGGGGGCAAAGGCGGCCGGGAGTAGAGCTAACCACTCTACCCCATCACGTGCCGAGGTTAACAACAGTGGAAGCCTTTACCTTCCACTCCCCCAAGGGCCTTCATGGCCTGTACGGAGGTGACTTTGCTTTTTTTGTTTATTAATAAATCAGCATCCCTCATATGAGTCAATACGACTGCCTTTGTCACCATGCATAAGAAATACAGACATGTTACAATTGGTCCTTAATCAAACAGTCTAGAAAATTCTGGCTCACAGTTCTTCTCTCACATCTGTTAGACGAAATTAAGGTACCATAACATTATTTTTTTAAATATAATTTGCTTTACGTTGTACCGACGCAGATCGGTTTTATGGCGATGATGGGGTAGGAAAGGCCTAGGAGTAGAAAGAAAGCGTCCATGGCTTTTAATTAAGGTACAACCTCCGCATTTGCCTGGTGTAAAAATGGTAAAACACATAAAACCAACTTCAGGGTTGCCGAGAGTGGGGTTCGAACCCACTATCTCCCGGATGCAGGCTAACAGCTGTGCGCACCTAATCGCAAGGCTAACTCTCCAGGTTTACCATAACTTATAAATTATTCATGGTAGGTTCCAGTGTATGGATGGCAAGGGAGTAGGAACCTGTGCTAATTTTTCGCAGCTTCTACGAGCATTTCTTCGAAATACACACTTAATTTTGAAGGATCGGAAGAAAAATGTTATACGCTTGAGGCTGTGCTGACAACTGTTGAGGAAAACGTTGAGTCATCTACAGTGAACAGGTCTTCAAGATAGAGACGTTGTGAGAGTTCGATATTCCACTTGAGTCCGAATTCCATGAGGTGGCAGTGACCCGTTAAAAGAAGTCTGCCCACACAAGTGTTAGATTCATCGGAGTAGTCTATCTAGTGGGGACAAAGAGTCCTTTTCAAATAGCACCACCAGCCAGTCGTGTCCAATCAATGAGAAGAAAAAGGTTCGAGTGAGAAGTGTACGTGCTGGGGACACCTCCCAAGAGTCAGGGCCGCAAATGATGTTCTCGTGAGCGATGTTCACGGACACACAAGTTCACATAGTTGTAACTTAGTCTCATTACAACTGTGGCCAAGAACACCTTAATTGTTCAAGTAATGACAAAGGATTTCCTTACCATGTACACAGAGAACGCAGCTTTTAGTTTTATAAAACAAAGCCATCTCTTTACAGGCCATGGATGCCCTTGGAGAAGTGGAAGGTACTCATTTTTGGTGTAGGCTGAGTGAACCTCAGGGCATTGAGCCTTCCCCGGAAATGGAAATTTCGTTTCTTAAACTTTTTGACTTCCTGACAGGGAATCGAACCCACGTACTTCCGAGCGTACAAAGCACGCATTTACTGCTTTACGTGGACACCTCCTAAAAGAAACAAAGGCAGATTTAATAGGGATAGGGAATTAATCTTTTTCCTTAGAAACGTATCTACTGTGTAGTTGTTTCAGTCATCAGACCATAGACTGTGAGCTTGCAATCGGTAAATCGTGGGTCCGAATCCCACAGTCGGCAGCGCTGAAGATGGTTTCCGCGGTTTACCATTTTCACACCAGGCAAACGCTGGGGCTGTACTTTAATTAAGGCCACGGCCACTTCCTTCTAATTCCTACCCCTTTCCTTTCCCATCGTCACCATAAGACCTCTTATGTCGTAAAGCCAAATTGTAAAATAATTCTAAAAATGTCCACAGACTGGTTTGACGCAGTTTTCCGTGCCACCCTATCCTGTGTTATTTTTTTTTTTAATTTATAAGTAACTCCTGTGAAAGGGTAGAGCCTCCGTGGCTCAGACGGCAGCGCGTCGGCCTCTCATCACTGGATACCGTGGTTCAAATCCCGGTCACTCCATGTGAGATTTGTGCTGGACAAAGCGGAGGCGGGACAGGTTTTTCTCCGGGTACTCCGGTTTTCCCTGTCATCTTTCATTCCAGCAACACTCTTCATTCTCATTTCATAGCATCTATCAGTCATTCATAAATCACTTTGGGAGTGGCGACCCCATCGTACTAACAGCCTACATCTGCTTCATTCATTACATCCCTGACCAGGTCAATGACTGGAAAACAGGTTGTAGGTTTTCATTTTACTGTGAAAGGAACAAAGAGTGCATATACAAATATTAATTTCCTTTTTTTGAAACATATTTCTGCCGTGTTGTTTGTGCCATCTATCCTGGTTTGATCCAGCCCTCCACGTCACCTTATCATGTCTTAACGTTCAGATTTAATTCTGTTTGCTTTCCGTGTAATTAACAGATCTTAGACACAATCGGCTCAAATTATGCCAGTCTGGCTGTGTGAATGTTTGTTTGTTTGTTTGTTTGTTTGTTTGTTTGTTTGTTTGTTTGTTTGTTTGTAAAGTATCGCGTAAACACGGCTGGGTATATTTTTGTATGAAACTCGGTATAGATTTTAAAATTATGTTAATTTAAATGCTGGGCTAATTGAGATTACGATATTCGAAGGAAGAAGGGTGATAGAATTGAGTTGAAGCAGTTTCCTGTTGATATTACAAAATTTATAATAATTGTTAAGGCGACACTCCGGAGATAAAAATATATTTTTACCTAATGCATAGATTTTTCATGAAACTTTGTGGGAATATCACCTACATAAAAGTAGAGATATCATGAACATTTTTGTATACAATTAATAGTTTTCCAAAATATATTTAAAAAATGTTTAAATCAATTTATTTAATGAAATTTAATTAACATGTTACCGTAATGTAAATTCATAATTAGGTAGATAATACTTCTTTTAAAAGCACTATGTATCGATTTTTCTGTACATAATTTTTATAAGGAGATATCATATATCGTACTAAATTATGTGTAATTTTTACGTTCAAAAATGTTGGACTTTAAAGGCCCTACTACTTGAAAATTTCTGCAATCTAAAATTTCATACTCAGGTTTCTTAATATAGCTGTGATACATAACGTAATCTGTTCAATCGTAATCTGTTTACCCTCCAGGTTCGGTTTTTCCCCTCGAACTCAGCGAGGGATCCCACCTCTACCGCCTCAAGGGCAGTGTCCTGGAGCTTCAGACTCTGGGTCGGGGGATACAACTGGGGAGGATGACCAGTCCCTCGCCCAGGCGGCCTCACTGCTATGCTGAACAGGGGCCTTATGGGGGGATGGGAAGATGGGAAGGTTAGACAAGGAAGAGGGAAGGAAGCTGCCGTGGCCTTAAGTTAGGTACCATCCCGGCATTTGCCTAGAGGAAAAGAGGGAAACCACGGAAAACCACTTCCAGGATGGCTGAGGTGGGAATCAAACCCATCTCTACTCAGTTGACCTCCCGAGGGTGAGTGGATCCCGTTCCAGCCTCGCACTTTTCAAATTTCGTGGCAGAGCCGGGAATCGAACCCGGGCCTCCGGGGGTGACAGCTAATCACACTAACCACTACACCACAGAGGCGGACTGTGATACATGTACCATACAATTTTTGTTACATTTGGCAGAATATTGTGCGAAAGAAATGGGATTTAAATGTAAAATTACAATTGGCAAACAAAGCATTATTACAGTGATAAATTGTTTGAATTCAGCGGAATAACTTCGTGACAAGAAAAAAGAAACTCAATGCTTTTAATTTCGGTCATAAAAAATTCACCAAAATGATCAAAATATCGAATTTTAGCTCCGGAGTGTCGCCTTAACATATTTTTCATGAGTGCTTCTTTTCTTTTATAGAACCAACCATAACTAACATAATTATTAATAACCTAGGAAGTGGCCTTTTCCTCATAATCTATATCTATAATATCAAAAGTAAGTGTTTTGTTCGTTACACAAATCTACACACCTCCATTGATTTTTTTTTTTTTTTTTTTTTTTTTTTTTTGCTAGTTGCTTTGCGTCGCACCGACACAGATAGGTCTTATGGCGACGATGGGACAGGGAAGGGATAGGAGTGGGAAGGAAGCGGCCGTGGCCTTAATTAAGGTACAGCCCCAGCATTTGCCTGGTGTGAAAATGGGAAACCACGGAAAACCATCTTCAGGGCTGCCGACAGTGGGGTTCGAACCTACTATCTCCCGAATACTGGATACTGGCCGCAGTTAAGCGACTGCAGCTATCGAGCTCGGTCCTCCATTGATTAGTACCAAAATTTGCACCAAGCCTCACGAGGCATTCGGACAGACCGTAGCGGTAGTTATATCGTCAAATATTTAATAACATAAAATAGATAATAACATGTGATATACGGGTAGAAGATGTTACGTGGCGACGCTATTTTTAATACCAACGCTCTTAAGGAGTAAACTGGAACTGCAGGAATGAGGTTATACCTTAGAGGTACAGGACTAAACTCTTCATTCGTACTTCGCTGCGTCTCTACTGTATGATACAGTCTAGCGATTTATTCTCTGGAATATTAATCACATTTCCATAAACATCAAAATTTATAAAATTACGAATCAATATCAATTTCTCAGTAAGTACAAAAAGTTACCAAACCGCAGAGTGTAATTTTTTTTACAATTCTTTACGTTGCACTGATACAGATAGGCCTTATGTAGACGATTGGATACGAAGGGCCTAGGAGTGGGAAGAAAGCGGCTGTGGCCTTAATTAAGGAACAGGCCCCAGTGTGTGCCTGGTGTGAAAATGGGAAACCACGGAAAATCTTCTTCAGGGCTGAGATAGTGGGGTTTGAACCCACTGTCACCGGATGCACGCTCACAGCTGCGCGCCCCTAACCGCACGGCTAACTCGCACTGTCAAATGTAATTCTATTTTCATTTTTGTATATGTTTTCAAGTGTTTGTTGATGTAGTATTACATTCTAATACCACAACAGATTATGCGTCTTATTCCATTACCATGAAACTTAGTACCTTTGCAAAATGAACAACGTGTTACACTGCAGGAAGAGCTCGTGGATAAATAACATTATACTGAATGAATAACTATTGCGTCCTGACGTGCGCTCTATGTCTTCTGCTACCATTCATCTGTCCTACTGCATCAATTGCAGAAACATTTATGCATCAATATCATGCACAACAACTGGTTATGGCTTCAACACACCCGATTGCTCCCCACAAAAATGCAAACACGTCACAGTATAATGTACCACTAAACTATCGATACAACACACCGCGATAGGCAATCGATACAGCATACAATGTGGAACACAAATCAAGATTTGCGAATCAACACAGCAAACATAACTTCGAAGGAAAAAGTGGAACATTGAACGATGAAAGAATTTTAATGGTGCATGCAGAAGGCCTTAATGGCAGAATATCACTTGTGTTCGTAAAACAAATCGGTCCATACAGAACATCCCCAAAACGACACAACTAGTAACCATCCCCTATAAGAATTATATTATTAAACAAGGCTGCGCCGAGTTGAGTGGCTCAGACAGCTGAGGTGCTGGCCTTCTGATCCCAACTTGGCAGGTTCGATCCTGGCTCAGTCCGGTGGTATTTGAAGGTGCTTAAATACATCAGCCTCGTGTCGGTAGATTTACTGGCACGCAAAAGAACTCCTGAGGGACAAAATCCAGGCACCTCGGCATCTATGAAAACCGTCCAAGCAGTTAGTGGGACGTAAACATATTATTATTATTATTATTATTATTATTATTATTATTATTATTATTATTATTATTATTATTATTATTATTAAGCTACTGACCACAGGTTCGACTCTTCGAAGAATGGGGATTATCGGTAAATAGGGCCACGAAGGGCGAGGGAAAATGGAAGGCTCCCTACGCCTCATGAAACTAATGCAATCCGGATCGGAAGAGAAGAAAAGTGACCGAGGGAGTTTGGACAGGAAGGATGAAAGTGAAAGCAATGTCAGACTCAGCTAGGCCACCCGTGGTTGCAGGTCCACGCTCCCAAGGTGTGAACTCGTGAGGTTCTCCTTCCGGTCGCCTCTTACGAAGAGTAGGGGATGCAGTGGATATTTTCTACCACCATAACCCTCAAAAAGAAAGGAATATGAATAATTCCTTTATGCAAGTATTTTAACGCCCTTCCGATTCAGGTCTACCGGGCGATTTGGTCGTGCGGTTAGGGGCGCGCAGCTGTGAGCCCGCATGCGGGAGATAGTGGGTTCGAACCCCACTGTCGGTGGCCCTGAAGATGGTTTTTCGTGGTTTCCCATTTTCAGACCAGGTAGATGCTGGGGCTGTACCTTAATTAAGCCCACAGCCATTTCCTCCCCATTCCTAGGCATTTCCTGTCCCATCGTCGCCATAAGACCTATCTGTGTCGGTGCGACGTAAAGCAAATAGCAAAGAAAAAGAGAAGAAAAAAACGACTCAGTTCTATCGGTGACGACAGGATAGAAAAGAGGTAGAACTGGGAAGAAAGTGGCCATAGTCTGGAATGAAAATGGGAAACCATGGAAAGCCATCTATAGGGCTGCCAACGATGGGTTTGGAACATACAATATCCCGAATGCAAGTTTACTGCTACGTAACTGAACCGCAAAGCCAACTTGCTTGATGTAATTTTTGTTGTTACTTCGTAGAAAAGGCGTATGGCAACGTAAGGAAGTATTTTCTTTCTTAATCCGTTTACCCTCCAGGATTAGTTTTGCCCTTCGAACTCAGCGAGGGATCCCACTTCTACCACCTCGAGGGAAGTGTCCTGAAGCCTGAGATTTTGGGTCTGGGAGAGGAAGACCAGTACATCTCCCAGGCCTGCTATGATCAACAGGGCCCTTGTTGGGTGATGGGAAGATTGGAAGAGATAGACAAAGAATAGGGACTGAAATGGCCGTGACCTCAAGTTCGGTATCATCCCATGGAGGAGAAGTGGGAAACCATGGAAAACCACTTCGAGGATGGCTGAGGTGGGATTCGAACCCCCCTATACTCAGTTGACCTCCCGAGGCTGTGTGGACCCCGTTCCAGCACTCGTACCACTTTTCAAATTTCGTGGCAGAGCCGGGTTTCGAACCCAAACCTCCGGGGGTGGCAGCTAATCACACTAACCACTACACCACAGAGGCGGACAAGAAGTGTTTTACTTGTCTAATAACCTGGCTCGTGTTAGTGTCTGCACCGATGTTTGTATTTGTAAATAACTGTGGATAGGATTAATGAGGAAGGAACGGACCGCAGTAATTCCGTTAGGAACCACCCTGGTATTCACCCAGAGTTGAGAAGGGCAAACTATCTATAGAAGAACACTTCCTGATCGTCCGAGAGCGGGAATTTACCCACTTCCCTACCCAGACATGTTATCAGAGGCTGAGGAGTAACGAGTGGGTTTGTGAACTGAATAAATGATTCCAGAGAGATGGTAATCGGAAGAACAATAAGCACTGAGGGACGATTGTTCTGCGTGATGGAACGTACTGTATAAGCAGGAGCGACTGGCAGGTACACACAAGTGTTTCTTTTTATACAGCAGAACGCCGGAAATCCAAACCCCGCAAATCCAACATTTCGAATATTCCGAACAGAATCCGTGATAGAGGAAAAATCTACTCGCAATTTAAAGAAATGATTTAATCATGGTACTGTACTTAATAATGATTGTCTAAGCTGGCATTTAGGGAGCAGAATAAAAATACGTTCGCCTCTGTGGTGTAGTGGTTAGTGTGATTAGTTGCCATCCCCGGAGGCCCGGGTTCGATTCCCCGCTCTGCCACGAAATTTGAAAAGTGGTGCGAGGGCTGGAACGGGGTCCACTCAGCCTCGGGAGGTCAACTGAGTAGAGGTGGGTTCGATTACCACCTCAGCCATCCTCGAAGTGGTTTTCCATGGTTTCCTACTTCTCCTCCATGGGATGATACCGAACTTAAGGTCACGGTCATTTTAGTCCCTATTCTTTGTCTATCCCTTCCAATCATCCCATCCCCCACCAAGGTCCCTGTTAAGCATAGCCGGTGCGGCCTCCTGGGCAGGGTACCTGTCCTCCTCCCCAGTTTTATCTTCGACGCAATGTCTACGCTCCAGGACACTGCCCACGAGGCGGTAGAAGTGGGATCCCTCGCTGAGTCCGAGGGAAAAGCCAACCCTGGAGGGTAATCAGATTAAGAAGAATAAGAAGAAAAAGAATACAAATGCAGTAAAGTGTATTATTAATTCAATTCTAGTATAGGCTAAACTACTGTAGCTCCAACAGACGTCAAGATATAAAATAAAGATCACAAATACCGTAAACTATTTTGTATTTTAGTCTGTACTTCAGTTACAAAACACCTTTATCGCATAAAAAAATGCAGTGCGCTGTTTGACAAATCATAATTTTCAGTAGTGAATACACATATTTGTTTTTCATAAAAACTTCAGCGCACATACTGTGTGTGACCACAAGGTTCCTGAATTTTGCAAAAACGCTAGTAGACATAACGTTATAATTATTTTGTAAAAGTAAATAAATAATTCGTATGCACAAATAAAGAGCTGCTTTGTACTCATACGTTATGGAAAGAAAATGCAAGAGATTCGTAGGGGTTATATGGGATAATACGAACGCCTCCGAATTCGAACAGCCCACTGCTCCAATTAGTTCGGATCACAGTGGTTTCGCTGAAATTGATTACGTCACAGCGACACAGACGGGTCTCATGAAAATCATGGAATAGGAAAGGGCTAGGAATGGGGAGGAAGCAACCGTTGCCTTTCCTTAAATAAGGTACAGCATTTTCCTGGTGTGAAACTGGGAAACAATAGAGAATCCATTTCAGGGCTGCCAATAGTGAGGCTCGAACCCATTACCTCCCGAATGCATGGTGATAGCTACGTGACCTAAACCGCGCAGCCAACTTACTCAGGTTACTCAGTACAAACATAATAATAATAATTAGGGCTTGGATGTTTAAGACATAAAAATAACCCAAATCAGCAAGCAAATATGACCTAAAATGTGACGAAATATGACCACAAGGTGACGAAATATGACGTAAAAATTACAAAATATGACCCAAAAACCATTACTCAAAATATGGCTATTTTAAAATGAGCTATAAATTGAAACGGCAATTCCTTTGATACATATTTGTTAACTAAATTCTTTATTCTTACTTTCATATCAATTTTCTGAATATACATGTTTAGCAGTCTGTTGTCCTCGATTCACTTATCAAACATTTTTAGGCATTTACCTAGAGGAGAAGTGGGAAACAATGTAGAAATATAGGCTCAGTGGGAAACCACGGAAAACCAATTCGAGGTTGGCTGAGGTGGGAATCGAACCCTCTCCACTTAGTTGACCTTCCGAGGGAGAGTGGACCCCGTTCCAGCCCTCGTACCACTTTTCACATTTTGTGGCAGAGCCGGGAATCGAACCCGGGCCTTCGGAGATGGTAGCTAATCACACTAACCGCTACAACACAGGGGGCTGACATTATTATTATTATTATTATTATTATTATTATTATTATTATTATTATTATTATTATTATTATCATCCGCCTCTGTGGTGTAGTGGTTAGTTGCCACCCCTGGAGGCCCGAGTTCGATTTCGAGCTCTGCCATGAAATTTTAAAAGTGGTACGAGGGCTGGAACGGGGTCCACTTAGCCTCGGGAGGTCAAATGAGTAGAGGGGGGTCCGATTCCCTCCTCAGCCATCCTCGAAGTGGTTTTCCGTGGTTTTTTCTACTGAGCCCATAATTCTACATTGTTGAAAGAACCGCCGTAAAGCCAACCGCGAGAGGGAGAAAAACGCGCATCCATCTTTATAATACACCTAGCCTCAGGTCCATGGCTTGTCACTTCACGCAGGAGGACTTAGACATCGAGTGACATCGGAACATTTAGGAAGACCTCGGGAAACTAATAGTAATATTTTGGCTAATAACCCCCTTTTTTAGAGATTTCGGCACTGTAATTAGCGAGGAAATAATTCATTAATAATTTGGGAAACATTTGATGAAGCTAACTTCACGGGGGGGGGGGGGATGGGGGGAGGGACATACAATGGAACCTTGATATCTCGAATCACCTCGGGAGTTAAATTTTATTTCGAGTTATCGAAAATTCGAGATATAGGGAATACCGTTTTTGAACATGTATAGTACATAATTGAATCATATGTATCTCCGGGCTCATACTGAATATTTATTTTTAACAGTATTTAAAAATATACAAACAATATTTTACGGCATCACTTTAATTATTACCCTTATTATAGTGACTTTTTAGAAGACGAGATACAGCACATACAACAGTGAAACAAGAAACATACCTCCGTTAACACCTATGAATAAAATACGTTAGTCTCTTCTGTTTGTTACAATTAACCTTTTCTCCTTTCACGTTGAAACTTCTCGCCAATACCACGCAGCCAACATTGGTAAATGGAGCTTGTCGTCCCCGATTTCGGGGGGTTGCTTTCCTACGTGACCGGTAATTAGTTCACACCCGAGAAACAGCCGATTTTCTGATCACTAAAAGTTTTAATTTTTCTGTTCCCGTCATTAGCTCCCCGCATCACTGTAACCCTTTCTTTGCTTGTTGACTGTTCCTCAGAAAACACAAAGGCCGTAATGCACAGTTAATGTTGCACAAAATTCGATTTACAGAGTATTTTTTGCGTCAGGGGAGGAAATGTTTGCTTCGAGAAATTAGAAATTAGTGTAACCTAATTTTGAGTAATAGAGAAATAAATACACGCGATAAATAGGACAAACGGCCGGGAAATTTAAGTTACTTCGAGATACTGAAAATTCGAGTAATGGGGTTTCGAGATATCGAAGTTCGACTGTATTAAATTATGGCCAGAGAGAAGTTAGCATGCCTGTCGGCAGATTAAAGTTACACATGTCAAGAACATAGAGTCAAAATACGCGGGAATCATCGTACAGGGAATTAATTAATTACACCCGTGAAAGAAGCAGGAGAAATCAGCGAACAACACCATTGTGATTGCAAAATTAGGCGGAATCTCTGGGGTGAGTCTAAAAAAATCGGTTTGAGCGGTTATCAGATGGAACTAATTGCACAATGATAGATTATGCGAGGTATCGCGTCCCTTGTGTGCACATGAATATCCATTCCGAACACGGTTGTGAGCAGTATGCGCTTTTCAGTCCAAGGTGACGAACCTTTTATAGTCGACATCAACTAGTCAAATTACAGAAATATAACTGTTGGAAGCTAGACTTGGAAATCTCACAAGCCAGTTACCTTGAAATATGAGAGAACTGTGAAGTATCAATAAGGAATAGAGGCAACTTTGATATTAAAACATGTTTTATATACGACAATTCATCCTGGTAGGAGAGAAGATTGTATTGGCTAGTTATAGGATTTATGAACGTCTCTCTGATATTATCATAAATACGGTTATTTTGACAATTTGTAAGGGAAGACAATTGATTTCTTGCGAGAGATAGTATCACTGTCCTATGGTTATTCACGTTTGGTGAACACCTGGTCAAGAAGGACAGAAGCCTTCCACGATCACATTAGTTTACTGGTCGAGACGGAACGGCGTGGTCCATTTTGTGTTATGTGTACAATAACATTTGTTATTATGTTAGTTCAGGCTCAAGAAAATGAATTTGTATTACATCAAGACAAGTGCAGAGTCAGTGTAATTGCTAAGGTAGATTTTAAGTGAAGAAAACCACCTATCATGGTGAAGATAGCTGGATTGCTAAATGCAGCCAAAAATGTCGCCACATCATTCAACACAATTACAGGTCTGTCTAATATAAGTATTACTAGCAAATGTACCCGTGCTTCGCTACGGTACTCTACATTGTATACGGATATCGAAGTAAATTAGTGCACATTAAGTGAATAAGATTTTTAAATTGGGTTTTTCTTGGCTTTATCCGAGAATCAGTATTGTGAAAACCACAGACGTTGTTTCCAATGAAAGTGTGATTTGCGGAATTGCGATGATAACGGCAAGTCCACTTGTTTACTGCAATTCACAACGAAGAAAGTAATTTTCATTTAACGGCAGACCCCATTGCCTAGTGCGCGGCTAAAATCGATTTGGGGAGGTTTCATTACAATGGCAGACCCCAATTCCTACTTTCAGATAGATTACAGTTGAGGAACTTTTATTTTATTTGCAAGGACCTTCCTTACTGCCAGTCAAAAGTGAGTTGCGTTCTTATCTTTATAATGGCAGACGCATTTTCTAATGCCAGTCAGCTTCCTGCCAGTCACACCGAGTGGGTGAGATTCCATTATAATTAGCAGGCCACTATGCCTATCGTCAGTCACATTTTAGACGGGTCAATTTATTTAAAATGGAAGACACGCTCCCTAGAGTTCTGCTAGTCGAATAGAGAAGGGATTTATGCATTAAAATAGTGCACAAGAGATGGAGGACGACCCCATTCTTATTGCCTGTCAAAGTCGATGTGGGGAGGATTGAAAACAATAGCAGAAGTCCTCCTTCTGAGAGTCACTATCGATTTGCAATGTATTTAATACCAATGGCAGACAAACACTTTCTCGATTGCTACAAATCGACGTCAATGAAAGAATATAGTCGTCATACGGAAGTATAAGGATGTTAACCATCATTTACAGAATAACTGCTGCTAAACGGTACATCAAATCGAAAAACAGATTGTACGATAAGACGAACTTTCTGGCCATATCTTGGGGTCATCAGCTTACCCGTACCAAGTTTCACATTTCCGAGATTTCTGGAAGTGCCTCATTAATTCACGTCTTTTTTTCATTTTTAAATATTTATATATACATCGCTCCAGCCCGACTTGCTTTTATATATATAGATGACGGATAAGCATGAGCACGTTGTAAAGTGCAGACTTCCACTTCGAGATTCATATCTCCTAAACGGTTTATGATATTAAGAAACGGTTTGCGCCATCAGACGCCTCATTTATCGCTCTACATGTTTGTTTCTAAACCATTTCCTCGTATCTCCCATATTAAGGGGGTAAATTCAGTTCAAATTTTGAATAGGGTGAAATTTGGGTGCATTTTTAACATTTTACATTACATTTTGCCTACTTATGTATAAGCTAGAATCATGAAATTTGGTACACATATGTCCCTTAATCATGCCCATGTGCGCACACAACGTGATGATCCTATCATTGTTATAAGTGTGTCAAACAATAAAATATACTTGTAAAAATCACCAAATTTACGAACAATCCAGAAATACGGCCGAATTTAACGTATAAGCGAGAGAGATACGACAAAATGTCACAGGACCAAAGTTGTAGATCACTCCGAATTGAAGGGACATTGTGCCATCCGTTTTGTGATACGACTTACCGTTTAGCCAAAAAATAGCTCAAAACGAATGTCTGCACAGTCATTAAAATTGCCTCCATATTTCGATATCTTTGGGGGTAAAAAGTGAAAACTTTGAACATCTTGGAATTTTCCCGTCGGTTAGGGACCAAAAGCTATAATTTCACCAAATTTCAATTGTCTACCTCGTCTCGCAGGTTGTGCCGCCATCTTGATTTGGGGGGATGGGGGATAAAAATGAGGAAATTCCCGAAAATTTTTAAGCCCACGAAACCTATAGGTTATCGTTTTGGATATACTATACGACTGTGTTCTTATGCTGAGCCCAAAACTTGAGCCCCCCCAGCGTGCCCCCTTCAGGGAATTTTGAGAATTTCCGATTTTTCTAGGGATCCTGGGGTCATCAGTTTCTCCCGTACCAAGTTTCAAATTTCCGAGATTTCTGGAAGTGCCTCATTAATTCACGTCTTTTTTCATTTTTAAATATTTATATATACATCGCTCTAGCCCGACTTGCTTTTATATATATAGATGACGGATAAGCATGAGCACGTTGAAAAGTGCAGACGTCCACTTCGAGATTCATATCTCCTAAACGGTTTATGATATTAAGAAACGGTTTGCGCCATCAGACGCCTCATTTATTGCTCTACATGTTTGTTTCTAAGCCATATCCTCGTATCTCCAATATTAAGGGGGTAAATTGAGTTCAAATTTTGAATGGGGTGATATTTGGGTGCATTTTTAACATTTTACATTACTTTTTGCCTACTTATGTATAAGCTAGAATCACAAAATTTGGTACACACATGTCCCTTAATCGTGCCAATGTGCGCACCCAACGTGATGATCCTATCATTCTTATAAGTGTGTCAAACAATGAAATATACGTGTAAAAATCACCAAATTTACGAACAATCCAGAAATACGGCCAAATTTAACGTATAAGGGAGAGAGATACGACAAAATGTCACAGGACCAAAGTTGTAGATCACTCCGAATTGAAGAGACGTCGTGCCATCCGTTTTGTGATACGACTTACCGTTTAGCCACAAAATAGCTCAAAGGGAATGTCTGCACAGTCATTAAAATTGCCTCCATATTTCGATATCTTTGGGGGTAAAAAGTGAAAAATTTGAACATCTTGGAATTTTCCCGTCGGTTAGGGACCAAAAGCTATAATTTCACCAAATTTCAATTGTCTACCTCGTCTGGCAGGTTGAGCCGCCATCTTGATTTGGGGGGATGGGGGATAAAAATGAGGAAATTCCCGAAAATTTTTAAGCCCACGAAACCTATAGGTTATCGTTTTGGATATACTATACGACTGTGTTCTTATGCTGAGCCCAAAATTTGAGCCCCCCCTGGCGTGCCCCCTTCAGGGAATTTTGAGAATTTCCGATTTTTCTAGGGATCCTGGGGTCATCAGTTTCTCCCGTACCAAGTTTCAAATTTCCGAGATTTCTGGAAGTGCCTCATTAATTCACGTCTTTTTTCATTTTTAAATATTTATATATACATCGCTCTAGCCCGACTTGCTTTTATATATATAGATGTCTTTATACAGTGGTTAGAAATGTAAATGCTTGTCCTTTTAAATTAGTTAGGAAATCATGGCACCGGGTTATATATTGATATATGTGGCGTGTAAGACTGTAGATAACGTCAGTTAAGTCAAGCGACGATTCTGTTTGATACCAGCGGAGCCGACCTCACGAACAAAATATATTCTCACACACAGTCGAGATAATATTTGCTTATTGAAAAGTGAATTTTATTCTGTATCTTTACGAGACGAAAATCATCGCGAATTGGAAACCTTGCTGCTGAGGGAATGAATTTATTAGGTTGAGAGTTTATCGTGCGTATGTTGATGAGATTTTACTTAACTGGAGAGTTTACAGTGATACATGTTTGGAGTGTTGACATTGCAGATTATTTGGAACCTCACACATTATTGTTTTCAATAATATCGCGTAATATCATACGAGATTTTAGGTTACTTTTATTTAGCGAACTTCACCGCATGTGTTTAAATTTAATGAGTGGTAAATTGAACTTTCCAAACCTTTTATTTAATTTGAATTTCACGCTTTATCGTAGGAAATGGACATAGTTAATATTTCCAGATTCGAGTTCATTCCTGTAGCGAATTTTACTTCATGTGTTAGAATTTCAACGATAATTAGATTTAAATATCCGGACATTGTGTTAAAGTCTCTATTTCGCCCGGCAGTATCAGTGATATATAGACACCATAACGCTGGCTGAACGATAGGATTAGGACGCCATCTGTATACAGCCAAGTCATAGGTTGGGCATTTTTACGAATCGACTTAAACGTTGTGAGTGTCTGCAGTAGTGGATACAGGTACGGAAGATATTAGCAGGTACTATTTAGGCCATATTTCAGCATAAACTTTACTAGCTGGAAGGTACTCCCATAATAGCGTTGCATCAGTAGTGGTATAAATGTAAGGGTTGTCCTACGTGGAAACCTGGCTAATGGAGATTAGTCCCTACTTCTTAGCCGTATGCGTTCAAGTTCGATAAACTTTCGTTTTCCATTTAACATTGTGTTTTTCTTTTACTTTGAGATTTATTGTGCGGGTGTACGGTGTGTTATGATACTGGAGTGTGTTGGCGTTTAGTTGATTCTTTTTGTAGAATTTACACTACGAATGCGGTTCGATTTGTCAGCTGTTATTATACTTTATTCTTATTTTACGTTATTCGCATTATTTAGGTGAGACGTTGATCTACCGATCATTTGTAGTTTAGTTTAAGAGGACAAGTGTAGGTAGACAGATTTGTAATTGTAGTTGTAGTTATGTAGAATTGGAAGGAATAATAATAATGTTATTTTGCTTTACGTCCCACTAACTTCTCTTTTACGATTTTCGGAGACGCCGAGGTGCCGGAATTTAGTCCCGCAGGAGTTCTTTTACGTGCCAGTAAATCTACCGACACGAGGCTGACGTATTTGAGCACCTTCAAATACCACCGGACTGAGCCAGGATCGAACCTGCCAAGTTGGGGTCAGAAGGTCAGCGCCTCAACCGTCTGAGCCACTCAGCCCGGCAAATTGGAAAGATGTCATGTTGTTTACTTTATATTGTGGACTTGTATTTTAACAAATTTAACGAGGTAACTGTTTCATACCCGGAAAGCTGGTTTAGTAAAAATACTTTTCTAGTGATTTATCACTCTTACCTAACTTCAGTGTTTGGCGTTTCTTCTAAACGCATAGTGAATGAATGTTTCCCTGCATTTCGCAGTTTTGTTCCTTCAGAACGATGTAAAGCAAGATCCCCTCGGATCAAGTGTTGTTGATTCATTCTGAACATCTGTTTGTGGTGATGCATGTTTCAGCATCGGGACTCGTCTATAACTTAAGGGGGTCACGAGATGACATTACATGGTGGAATTTTATTTTAGATTGTGTTAATTGCTGTTAACTTGTACGGAACACCATGCTTTCAAAAAAAAATTCACAACCTATCCAAAGCAACTGATAGTCAATTTGGTTCCATTAAGGATCCATTCGGGTGATAACCTTAATTAAATGTAAATCTGGAAATCTATTGTTGAAGGTCATATTCCCACGGATCGTGTGGGTTAACTCTCAGTTATCGTCTGGGTTAATGTTGCCCGATTTTCATGTTTTATATTATTTTTCTGGTTTTGCTGTCCACAAATCTTACATTGCGTTTTCACACTTTGAAAGACATTGATGTAAATAATTTCAAGATCCTTTCACCATTCACGTTATGCATTGTAACTGCGTTATAACATGTTGTGAAAAATTTAATTGATTTTTCTTGGTTATTCAGTAAATGTAATTAAGATAATTTCATTGAATACATTCTTAGTAAGCACATTTTTGCTCCTCATTTGTAGTAGTTATGCTGTCCTCTGAACCCTGTCGATCGGTCAATGAAGTCACTGAAAAGAACCCGAAGCGAACCCAAGATCTAAGAATCAATATCGTTCTACCGAAGTAGCCAAGGCAGACGACCAACGATGGAATGGTAAATTCAAGGATTCACCACTTCTCCAGGCAAAATGCCGGGATGATACCTGACTGAAGAACACAGCCGCTTCCTTCCCTCTTCGTTGTCTATCCCTTCCGATCTTCCATTCCCCCACAAGGCCTCTGCTCATCATAGCAGGTTAGGCCGCTTGGGCGAGATACTGGTCTTCCTCCCCAGTTGTATGCCCCGACCCAAAGTTTCAAACTCCAAGACACTGCCCTTGAGACGGTAGAGGTGGGATCCCTCGCTGAGTCCGAGGGAAAAGCCAACCCTGGAGGATACACGGATTAAGAAAGAAAGAAAGAAAGAAAGAAAGAAAGAAGGAAAGAAAGAAAGAATTTGTTATTATTATTATTATTATTATTATTATTATTATTATTATTATTATTATTATTATTATTATTATTATTATTATTATTATTATTATTATTATTATTATTATTATTATTATTATTATTATTATTTGCAAAGTTGTACTTCCTCTTAAAATAATAACTACCACCATCTCCACCAGCTGATATTCTGTAACGCTTAGCCGAATCCTACAACTAAATTGCATGCATGGCTAAGGGGGAAACGTGACCTTCAAACTGTAACGTTCATTGTTAAAGACTGAAGGAGGGCTCATCTGTCTTGGGCGAGCTTCTAATGAGAGCTTATGACAACACATCATCAGTCAATTACAGTGTGGTGCCATGTACTGGGGAAAGGTACAATGAAAAACTGACTGGATCCTTCCACATCGACATGTAAGAATGTGACTTATATTGTGAGACAACCGGTCTGTTGATTTGTACGAGATTAACACGGTCAGATGACACAATCAACTGGCGAGGTGAGACAATATGTTCCAGGACTCATAGTCGAATTATAAATTCAGAAAACCGGTTAAATGGTGTCAAGAGTATAGATGTACGAGTGATCTAATATGTTGTCACCCTGTCGCCTGCCTTTTTGTTTGAAGCAGAGAATTAACTGAAGCCTTCATTGTCTTCGCGGATCAGCAATTTATCAGTTCACAGAATTTAGTTGACAAACGAACACTTTCTGTTCAGCAACAAGAAAGTGGTGTTGTTTTACTGCGGTGTTTCTCTTTTCAGTTGTGATCTGTTCTGTTCAATTCATTCATTAACGATTGATTTATTTCCACTGTAATTTATTAAAGGGTTATATTACTTAAGTTAAAATAATGGCTTGCTTTATAAAAATTAATTACTTTCAGCAAGTTATTAAATTTAAGGAATATAAATACATTCGTAAGATGAATGTTATATTAAAATTATATGCAGTTATCAATTCACACATTGATATATCTACCTATCTATCTATACAGTATATACTGAGTGGTTCAGACGGTACAGCACTATCTTTCTGAGTCCAAGTTTGAGATCCCAGCTTGGTACGGTGATATTTGAATGTGCTCATACATAACAGTGCCATATCAGCAGATATACTGGCACTTAAAGGAACTACTGCTTGAAAATTTCGTTACCTTGGCGTCTCTGTAAATCGGGCAAGTCGTTAGTGAAGCGTAAAAGCAACAACAGCAATAAAATATAAAGAAACGGTCTGAGTGGCTCAGACGGTAGATTGTTGACCTTCTGAGCCCAAGAGTGAGCTAGATTCTGGCTCAATACCGTAGTACTGTATTCACAGGTTCTCAAGAAGTTTCACTTAACCCTTATAACATCATTCGGTGTTGATATTTTTCAAAAATTAAAGAAAAAATGCCTGAGGGTATTGAACCAAGGAACACATTACAGAAAGAACTATATAAATTAATTTAACTAGGATTTGAATAAAAAGGAAAACGAGTAAAGAAACAAGCGATTTTAGGCTGTATTTCCGGAACAGTATTTAGGCCGGAAGTGATTTTCGAAATTCGTTTCTTTTTAGTTTGCTAGAGTTATCTTAGACTCACAATTTGAAACCTTTCCGGGCCCTTTAGTTCTTCAACTTTCGGCACAATCGAGGAAATTGCTAAATTTTACGGTTTTTTATAGTATGGGAGCCCCTAAGAAATGTTTTCAAAACATTAATGCAGTAATTCCCCTCCTGAGTAGACACTCACAACAACAGGTTCAGCTGTTTCTGAGAAAAGTATACCTGCCAGGAACTTAAACAATTCCATGCGTATTCGCTAGTGTATGAAACCCCTTAAGAAGCACTGATTAATAGCAGCGTTTATAGCTGGTATGAGCAACGATCCCACAACCTTGCGCACAGGAGGTGAGCGCCTAATCGACTAAAATATGCAGCCAGTTTAACAATGTCTGCAGTAAAGGCTACCCGCTGAACGTGGAGGCCTAACATACATCATATGGAACGGATGTGTGTGCATCTTCCAATACAAGGGGTGAGTCTCCTTTACCCCTCTCATTTCTTTGTGGCGTGTACGAGCATGTTACGTACTCCTACGTGTAAAAGATGGATCGTGACTACGTTGGAATGTGTGATAGTGGTGGTGGTAATTATATTTCTTATTTTTAGGGCCGATGGCTCCTTGTTTTTACAATTTGCTTTACGTCGTACCGACATAGATAGATGTTAAGGCGACAGGAAAGGGCTGGAAGTGGGAAGGAAGCAACCGTGGCCTTAATTAAGGTACATCTCCAACTTCCGACTGGTGTGAACATGGGAAACCCCAGAAAACGATCTTCAGCGCTGCCGACAGTAGGGTTCGAACCTACTATCTCCCGAATGCAAGCTCTCGGCTGTGCGCCCTTAACCGCAAGGCCAATTCACTCGGTGATTTTTATCTTAGAATCATCCTCTCTTAACACATGTTTCCTAATGGTTTAGCGTCGCAACAAAATATCGAAGGTTTCGGCGACGCAACGATGGGAAATGGCTAAGATTGGGAAGGTAGCGGCCCTGCTCTTAATTAAGGTACATCCCCGGCATTTGATGGTGTGAAAATGGGAAACCACGGAAAACTCCTGTAGATCAAATGTGAACATAATTACAGTAAAAGAGCTATAATACACTGTATAAACCTCGGCCCACATGTAGGTACAGGCAGATCAAGGAGGTCCCATTTGCGCACAAGGTTCGTAAGAGTCATAAGTATTTAACATCACGACAGATGTGAGCTACACCAGCAAAAAAATAAAAATCATAAAACACTAAATCTACGTTTGAAGTGTAGTGCATAGCCAGGAAGAGACCGGTAGCAATTTGAATTATTAAATAAAGGCCGAGTAGGGATCCGGAAATGTTGGAAGGGGCTGGTAGGTCAACTATACCCCGAATCAACCCAAGTCCTAAGCGGTCCCTTTGATGTGATACATGTTATATCAAAGCCGCTTATTTTACCCGCCAGGTTCAGGAGGAGAACCGAGATGGAGGAGGGGTATGAGAGGAAGTGCTCACACGCGGAAGGATATTTTCCTCGGTTCTTAAGTTGACTACCGGTATAACTCCCGACGTTATTAACGATTTTAGTAAGGGGTGGGATACAGGTATAGGGCTGCCGATGGTGGAATTCGAACTCACCATGTCCCGAATTCAAGTTCACAGCTACACTAATTAAAAGTGAAATGGAGGAGGTCCGGCCCCTTCGATGAGAAAGGAAAGGAAGAGTGAAGAATGGCATGACAACGAAAGAGTGTCTAGACCTCGCAAGTGTAATACCGTCGCGATCGGAAGGGAACGAGTGTTAACCAAGGAAAGTCGGACAGGAAAGATATAAGTGAGGAGCCTCAGCTAAGAGAAACCCACGCTCTCAAAATGAGAGCCCTTGGAGGTTCCCCTTTTAGTCACCTCTTACGAAAGGCAGGAAATACAGCCCTCAGCCACATGGAGGAATTTCATACCACCAGGCAGTATTATAAGCCTTAACAGAGAGCATAGAACACGACGATCAAGTGCTTCATGTGAAGACTGGTAGTGGTTTTGATGACTATTGTTTTAAGAGGAAGTGCAACTGGGCAACCATCCTCTCTTAACACTAATCAGATGAAGAAATCGAAGAGGTCCTACCCTTCGAATAAGAAGGGTAACGGCGACAGAAAGGGAAGGGACACGAAGGGCGTGAAAATGGACGCACTAGGCCTCGCAAACCTCACACAGTTTGGGTCTGAAGAGAAGCAAGTGTTGACCAAGGAAGGTCGGATAGGAAATACTAAGACGAGGAGTCTGACAAATAAATAGAAGCAATGCCACACTCAACTAGGGGACCCGTAGTCGCTGACTGACGCTCCCAGGATGAAAGCCGCTGGGTCCTCTTTCAGTCATCTTTTACGACAGGCAGGGGATACCGTGGATGTATTCTACCAGCTCACTCACAGGGAGTAAGAGTTGACAAAAAGAGATTAGATAGCAAATATGAACGCGAGGATGGTTAGAATGTGTGTTGCCTGATCCAATTCGGTAGGATGTCTGATCCTGGTGACACAATGCCGGTGTTCAGCATGAGGCCAACAGAAATATCATTGCTCACTACCCTAAAAGATCCATGCTGTTGTAAATTGTATGAAAGCTAAGACAGGATAAGGAGAGGATTATTAAAACTATTTATTGATTTATAGGTAAGTAGAAAAGGAACAAAGAAGACTACAGTATTTCAGTTAATCGTCGAGACACACAGCATATTCATAAAGGCTTGCAGATTGTATTTCGTAAGGTAACTAACGCCCGGCACGGATATCCACGAAGTTAGAGCCTTGGCCGATGCTAACTGTATGGCAGTGCGGATAATTTTGCTGATAATTTCTAAATAATAAAGTGTATTGATTTTTACTCAAGCATACTCTTATTTTTTCCTGTGGTTAGGCTACCCTTAATATTCATATGAGAAAATGGTGATATATAAAGAGCGTTGATGCCACGAAACGCTAAATCTGACCTAAAAGACTAACTGGCTCCTGCCCACAGTTAGTGGAAGGAAGGAAGGAAGGAAGGAAGGAAGGAAGGAAGGAAGGAAGGTATTACGTGGGTAGATGTCGCAAGAGGAAATCCCTCATTAACCTGTACTGTAAGAGGGCTGATGCCAGGTGTCAGGCCCATCGTAGTATGTTAACAGACCTATCCGTTCCAATACCTTGGGTGTAATATACCTAAATAGTTACAATATCCGCGGAGAGTTCGATTCCCGGCCGGGTCGGGGATTTTAACATTAATTGGTTAATTCCAGTGGCCTGGGGGCCGGGTGTTTGTGCTGTCCTCAACATCTCTGCAACTCACACAACACACATAACACTGTCCTACACCACAATAACACGCAGTTACCCACAAATGGCAGATGCCGCCCACCCTCATCGGAGGGTCTGCCTTACAAGGGCTGCACTCGGCTAGAAATAGCCACACGAAATTATTATTACAACTAGCAAATGTACCCGTGCTTCACTACAGTATTCTACATTGTATTCGAATATCGAAATAAATACTGTACATACAGTAAATAAGATTGTTTTAAAATGGCATGTCTCTTAGCGTTATCCGAGAAACAGCATAGGGAGGTTCCCAATACGGTGTTTCCAATGTAAAGTGCTTGTTACGGAGTGATGATAACGGCAGGCTCACTTGCCTACTGCCATTCACAATCGAGTTGGGAAGTTTTCATTATAATTGCAGGCCCCATCGACTACTGCGCGGTCACAATCGATTTGGGAGTTTTCGTTACAATGGCAGGTCCCCTATCCTACTTCCAGACATATTACAGTTTTCATTAGAATGTTTGGCAACTTCCCTACTACCAGTCGAAATTGAGTTGTGCAGTTATAAGGCCAGGCCCCTTTTCCTACAGCCAGCCAGCTTACTACCAGTCACAGCAAGCTGGTGAGTTTCCATCAAAATAGCAGGCCACTATGCCTAATACCAGTCACATTTTAGATGGATACATTCGTTTATAAGGGCGGGTACCCTTGCCTACAGCCAAACACAATCGGGCAGGGGACTTTTAAACAACAATGCATGCTCCCTTGCCTTCTGCAAGCCAAATCGAGAAGTGAATTATTCACTACAATGGTAGGCCTTCCTTACTAATGCCAGTTACACAGGTGATGGAGAAGGACACCCATTCTTACTGCCAGACAAAGTCGGTGTGGGGAGTACTGATTACAATAGCAGACACACCCTTTCTCTATCACTACAAGACGACATCAGTGAATATATATAGATAGACATACGAAAGTATATGCATGCTTAAAATATTGCAGACCTTCATTTACAGATTGACTACTGCAAAACGGTACGTCATATCGACAAAGGATTGTACCATAAGACGTCAGATTTAGCGGTCTAAATGGCTGGTCGTATGATATCTGATCTATTCATGGGTCAGATTGAGTTAGAAACGTTGAATAGGGTAACATTTTTGTAAGATTATCTCACATTGCATTACTTTTCAGATAATTATGTGACAGCTACATACATAACATTTGGCTCACATATGGCTACTGGGTGGGCCAATTTTCGTGTAGGGTTTGATGATTATATCTTTCTTATAAGTGACTGAAAGTATGAATTATGCATGTGGAAAGTCCAAGTTTACTTAACATCGAGAAATAGACAAATATCAAACGTAAAAGGGAAACAAATACAACAAAAAGTCATAAGACCAAGGTTGAAGATCACTCCAAATTGAACGGAGATTGTGTCTTTCACTTATGTGATAGGACTTCGTGAAGATCTGCACCATCATTAAAATTGCCTTCATATTTCGATATTCTTCGGGGAAAAAGTGAAAAATTTAAAGCTCTTGGAAATGTTCTGTCCGTTACAGTCTAAAACGTATAATTTTGCCAAATTTCTGTTTTCTTGTTCGTCTGGCAGATTATGCCGCAATGTGGATTTTGGGCGAGGAGGGTTAAAATTAGGATTTTCAGGAAACTAAACCAAAAAATTATCCAGATGGCTGTTATTATTACCCCTTAAACGCGTAGCTGTGCGAACATTTCGCCAAAATAGTCAATGTACAGGCACACAGTCGTTAGGATTTTACTTATATAGATAGATAAGGAATCTGCTCCACGTACAACACCTTTTGGTCTATGTCTGCTGGACTTACCCTGCAAAACCGACCATTCATGATATCTCCCTTATTAATCTTTCTGTCGAAAAAATACATGTGAAAAAAGTTTTAGAAATGGATTTCCAACAAATTTGGTCGATTTCCATTCAGGTTGGTCATGTACTGTAGACTATATATTGTGGAAGAGTAAATTCACCATTTCGGTTCCCTATAAACCGCCAGTCCATTCCAGTAACAGGAAATGTTATTGATCTTTAAAATCTACCTTTGGAAAGGTGGATGCTAAATATAAAGTTTGGTTCAAATATCTTCAATAGTTTCCAAGTTGTAAGAAATACGCTCAACACGCGCCCGTTCTTAAGTCCGGTTAATGATATCTCCCTTATAAATCCTCTTACCGAAATGATGCACATGAGAAAAAAAGGTTCAAAAATTAATTTCCATTAAGGCAGGGAGATTTCTATTAAGTTTGGTTGTGTATATTTTGTGGGAGTGCAAAATCACGGTTTCGTATAAACCCCCAGTCATTTCATGTATTTAGAAACAATATTTGCCCTGAAACCTACCCAAGGACAGGTGGATTCTAAATATGAATTTTGGTGGAAATATATCCAGTAGTTTCCAAGTTACAAACAAACAGACAAACAGACAAACATAAAAACAGACACCAAAGCTAAACATATGCAGATGGTCATTATTACACCTGAAACGGATAACTGTACAGAAATGTCGCCAAAATAGTCAATGTACAGACACACTCTAGAAGTGCAGACCTTTATTTCGAGAGTTACTGCTTTCAAACTCTGCGACATATCCACAAACTGACCTCACCATCAGACGCCTCTTTCAGTGTTCTACATGGTTGGTACCATGACATCTTCTCGTATCTCCTATATTTATGGGTTAGATTGAGTTAGAATCATTGGGTGTGAAATTTTGTACAGTTTTCGGATACTACTTTATATTTGTGATACTCATGTGACAGATAGAACAATACAATTTGGCTATCATATTGCCACTGGTCATGCCAAAGTGCGTGCCGAATGTCATGATTCTATCTTTCCTATAAGTGTGCCAAATTAATGTTAACATATTGAAAGTACAAAATTAACTTGAAATCGAGAAATACAGCTCTATTTAGCGCATAAGGAATAGAAATACGATAAAAAGTCATAGGACCAAAGTTGTAGATCTCTCCAAAATGAAAGGCGATTGTGCTTTCTGATTTGTGATTAGCCACCAATTATTCCAAACGAAGGTGTGCACCGTCGTTAAAATTGCATCCATATTTCGATATTTTCCGGGGCCGAAAGTTATACATTTGCATAGCTTAAAATATTTCCACAAAGGGAAGAGTGTCAAGCTTTCGGGATCAGCACTCGCATACATACGATGTAATTAAGGAAGAAAGTAATTCAGTAAAGAAAGTTGAAATTAATAGAAAATGGATTAAAACTGAGGACAGCCGGACGACGACAAATATGTAAATACCAAGTGAATGTATTGGAAAATCAAATGCCCCTCAATAAATTATACTGGTGTGAGTTATGGGTATAAGAAAGAGGTAACAGAGGAGAAATTTAGGCGCATGCATTCTTAGGTCAACAGATAAGATGACTAATGGTGTTATTACTCAAGCTATTCGAGGACGGTTATAAACTCCAACGATATTCCGCCAATATCCCGCAGAATGGCCGATTGACGTCCTCTCTTGCCTTCTACCCAAGGAACAACCATGAATTTAAAGGTATGATGAGGAAAATGGCAATAGGTTACTTCCCTGCTGGCAAGCAGAGACGTTGCCTTGGTAACCTGTAGGTTCGTTGTCGGTCTGTCGGTCACACACGCAGACCATGATACCGGCAGAAAATAGTAAATTTCTCCGTCATTTGAAGAGTAAAGTGTATTATTAACATAACGAAAGTTGTTTATAATGAAGAGACGTTTCACATACGGTCCACGGAGTTTACAGGAAATCAATAGTATAAGAGAAAATGGAGGAAAACCGTTCTGGTTTCCCTATAAATCCCCGTCTAATCAAAGATTTTAAAATAAATGCATATAGAAACCTTCCTCGGGGTGAGTATACTCCAAATATGAAGTTTGGTTGAAATCTATCCAGCCGTTTTGCCGTGATGGTGGAACAGACAAACAAACAAACAAACAAACAAACAGACACGAAAAGTAAAAACCACCTATTCGGTCTTGAGTTGACCTAAAACGGATAAATATCTGATAAATTGGCAAAACAAACGAAATCACAGACAGCGGGCCTCCTACGACTTTATTTATAAGATTTTCGGATACGGATGAAGAAAGTGCGGATGCGGATAATATTTTGTATATCCGCGCAGGGCTCTAGGCATAACATCAGATATAATAATAATAATAATAATAATAATAATAATAATAATAATAATAATAATAATAATAATAATAATAATAATAATAATAATAATAATAATAATAATAATAATAATAATAAAGGTAACTGCGGTTCGAATCCTGCATATTCCTAATTAATACAGTGCTCCATTATTCGATAACAGATTGAACACGTCTAGAAGGAAGCTTTACTTCCGTTTGAATGTGATGTCTGGATGCTCCTGATAATGTTATCTCGAAGACTGAAGATTCGAGTTTTTCATTGCCGCGTACGTTTACGCTTATAAGACGTTGTAACCGTACAACAGGGTTACAGATTCCATTCAGTATTTATTATTATTATTATTATTATTATTATTATTATTATTATTATTATTATTATTATTATTATTAACCTGATTCATTAGATTTTATATATTCTGTTTCTCATCATTTAGACTGTCATAATTAGGTATCGCGTATATTATTGGATTTAATCATAGGTTAAGTGAATATGTTTGTAATTATTCTGTATTGTAGTAAGTGAGATTTGTTGGTTTCATATTGTCATGCTGTGGCTTGCAACTCTGGCTGGATGAGCTGGCATAGTATTTTGCAATCGAGGCTATGTTTAACTGTGCAAGGAGATTTCCCGGTGACGCATTCGGCATAGTCATTCTCGGACCGCTTGGGTACGCTTAGACGACACATGACTGATGACATCAGTGCGTGGACACGTGATTGCGACCAAGTGTCAGTATTCGCCAGCTACTGTATGTTGAAGTGGAAGGGATGAACAGTGAGTGGGGAGATGAGTCGTCATCGCGAGGTGATATAAGGTGATGCTACGATAGGGAGAGGTACTCAGTTCACAGTACTCAGTTGATGGTACTCAGTTCATAAACAGTTGATATCGTGCAGATCATATGTAACAGTCAGATGTATCAAATGGAAGAAGTGGTCTTAGTGTGATGGTCAGAGCTAAGAGTTGTGTTTGAAGAAGTAATAATCGAGGAAGTCTACAAGTGGTGCTTGTATCCGAGCAGAGACGGGTACTATGCTGATAAAGAAACATCATCTTCTTGTGAGGATGGACTTCACAAGATGTTTCAACAATATTTTCCAATTATTTAAAATATATTGAGTGGACGTAATTACATTGGAGCTCCCTACACGCGTACATGGTATGTAGGCCAACTCCTTGTTATATAAGAAGATTACAACAGGCGGCTCCCGACTTCAGCTCACAGGTTTTCCCAAGAATTTCAAGTTCAACAGCGGTGTATGCAGACAACAGGTAATTAAAGCATCAGACATGTTATGCATTCATAACATGAAGAAGAGTGTAATCAGCGGCGATATCACATCTCACTTCAAGTTCATGCCAATAGTTTTTTTTTGTTTAGATTAAATTTTCCTTTTCTTTGTACCGCAAATCTCACGATATATTTCTTTTGTTAAATTAAAAGACGTAAATGATTGTTCATTGTGACGTAAATTTAGTCATAAACTCAGTTTTATTTTTAATTATAATAAGTGATTCCAGTTCCATGTACAATCCTCAATTGTGGAAATACAACAGCAATTTAATATTGTCCTGATCCATATCCCTGTATATTGCCAGATATGTGAGTTTATCACCTCACGCCTTGAGATAATTGATATAAGAGGTATGCTCTACCGAATTTTGTTGTTTTTCTTAAAAAAGCAACTGGCGCTCAAACAAATGTTATTTATATTATGTGGAAGATATGAAGGTATAAGAGTAGTGGTTGGAGTAGCTACAACGTGTCGCCAGCAACGTGGGACTCGAAAGGTTCAGAAGAAGTGTTTCTGAATGGCAATATACATGGATCAGTTCTTTTAATGAGTACGCACATGTTAAATTCACCGAGTAATGTTAGGAAGGTCATTTTGTTGAAGTTTGTATTTAAGGGGTAATGTCAGAGGAATTGCAAGGGGAAATAGCTTTGAGATCGCGAAAAATTAGTAGGAAACCGAAGATGGACAAGGATAGCAATATGCAGTCAGGTGATGAGGCTGAGGTTATTGTGTCCAAGGAAATCCAAGGTGGTAACATAAATAGGAAGTTGGTGACTAAGGTGGGACCTACTGAAAGTCAGAAAATAGTAGAAACTGAGGAAAACGCTGTCACGCAAGATCAAAGTAAAGGGGTGATTAACCTGGGTTTATTTAATTTGCTGATGCCCAAAATGACTGAGCAGAATAATATCATTAGTGAGAAAATTGAATCTCAGAATATTATTATGAGTGAGAAAATTGAAGCGGTCATTAGTGAGAAAATTGAATCTCAGAATAATATTATGAGTGAGAAAATTGAAGCGGTCATTAGTGAAAAAATTGAAGCTCAGAGTAATGCCATAAATAGTATTAATAAGAAGATTGATGATGTTAGTAATAAGATAGATCATAAGGTGTTAGAAATAAGTAAGCAAATTAATAATTTAGAAAGTAAGGTAAATAGGGAGTGTAGTGACATCAGAGCTGAGATGGAATTGGGTCGGAGCAATCTCCATACGGAAATAGAGCAAATTAGTGAGACATGCATCAAACAGATTGATGAATTAGGCAAGAAACTAGGAAATGTATTAGTAGGGTAGAACTTGTGGAAAGAAAACTTGGAGAAGTAGGTGATCTAGGGAGTGAGCAGAAATCATTATCACAGAAGGTGAGAGAATCGGAAAAAAAGTTGGAGGAATTAAGAAAAATTCAAGAAAAGACTGAGGAAACAGTGGAAGAAAAATTTCTGAGTTGCCAGAGAGTACTCCAGCAAGAAGTGCGTGATAGTAAGAATGTACGTGAGATAATTGTAAATAATGGTTTAATCACTAGAGATCATGACTTACCTAAGTTTTCTGGGAAAGAATTTAACCCGATGGAATTTATGAGAGTAGTAGAGAAGAAATTTGCTGTTCAATTAAGAGACAATATTATTAGCTGGGAAACTGTATTGGAGATCTTATCTAATGCTTTCGTAGGAGAGACTAAGTCTTGGTTTCAAGTATATAAAAGCTCGATGTCTAGTCTAACTGAATTTAAGGAGAAATTCATGGCTAAATTTTGGAGTGAAGGTGTTCAGAGTAGAGAGAGAGAGAGAGTAATGTTTGGCAGGTATAATTCTAACGAGGGTGTTAGAATGACTGAATACTTTTTGGCTCATGTTTTGGTGTGGAGAAATTTAGAATGTATTGGACCTGAGGCTGATATAGTTAGACTTATGGCTAAGCACTATCCCGATAGAATAAGAGAAGCTGTTTGTATGCAAAGAGTGGAGACTATTAAGGAAATGGAGATTTTGTTGGAAAGTTTTGATGCTTTAGGTAGTAGCTTGAATAATAGTAGGACACTAAATAGGAATGTAGAAGGAAGGGGTAACCAAGCTAATAATCAGGACAGGCCTATGAATAATCGTAACTACCGAAGAGAATATCAGGAGAGACCTAATAATAATTTCCACAGGGAGAGAAATTATCAAAATAGTTCGGAAAATTTCAGGACTGGGAGGCGTGATTATGGTAATCAACCAGAAGCTGGGAGGCGGGAGAATACAGGCCATAATAATAATAATAATAATGACGCTAGAGGAAATAGGCAACAGGGGAGGCCGACTGAGGTGTGTAACCAACAAGTCGTAACCGAACCAAGTACTTTAAACGCGCAACGGACTGTATAAACAGGTCACTGAGACAGTCCGTAAATGGTAAGTTCACGTATAAGGTAGATAAGTATGTTAATGTCGACCAGCCTATAGTTGTAAGTGAACATGATTGTGACCTAAGTAGCAATAATTCAAATGTTTTAAGTGACGACTTGATCGTAGACAATAAATTTTATAAGTGTAATTTAAATTTAGATATAAGGCAAGATTTGTTGAGTGATCTTATATTATGTAATGAGGAGAATTTAAGTAGTGTTACTGTTACACCGACGATTGAACTGCTGATATGGGGCAGAAAAGTTAAGATTTTGTTGGACTCTGGTAGTGAGAAGTCATGTGTAAATTCCAAGCTGTATGAGGAAGTTTTGAGAGAGAAGTATGAGGTAGCGGAAATTCCAGTGAGGAATACGTTCATCATAACAGCTGTTCGAAACAAGTCTCAAAGAGTGAATAAACAAATAGCTGTCCCCATTAACATAAGTGGAGAATGTATTTTCCAACCATGCTTAGTAGTGCCTAATTTAGTTTATGCCGTTATTTTAGGTACCGACTGGTTAACGTGTCACAAGGCTAAATTAAATTTTGATCTGTGTAATGTCAATCTTATTTGGGGAAAGAGTAGCAGGGAAGTCAGTTTACCATATGATGTTTTGTCAGAAATTAGTGCGAATAAAGTGTGTTCTAGTACGGAAGGATCTTGTGAAATTCCTAATATGAGGAAAAATATTGATGTCTGCCATGTGTCTATACAGAGAGATTCTAGAGATGAATTGTATGAGACAGTGGAGAAATGTAAGTTAGCGGAAAGTCAGAAGGACGAATTGTGTGAATTATTGATATCACATAGTGATGTTTTTAGTGATCGGCCTAGTAGAACACATCTTTACGAACACAAATTAATGTGCATGATAATTTTTGTAAGACTATATTGGATGAATTTGAGCTTGGTGACAAGGTTTTACTCAGAGTGCCACTCCCGTCATCAGCAGAAGCTGGTCAATTTTCTAAGTTTTTCTTGTTATATCAGGGATACTTCACCGTAGTGAAACGGATTGGGAAATGTGCTTATTCATTAGAAGACAAGGAAGGAAATATCGTAGGAACATACAATATAAGAAATCTTAAGAAATATATCATGTGAGTTTGTTGATTAATTTTCATTATTATGTTAAATTCACCATATTTTATGAAGCTGGCATTGCGAACAGGACTTCAGTGAAATTAGCGTGTGTTGTGATAATAAGTGAAGCACGGCAGTGCAATAAACTCCAGTGCTTGGAGACAGTGTATATAATGAAATGTCTTCGAGAATTACTTTTGAACACTCAATGAACGTTTGAAACGACAGAAGTGAGAAAGAAATGTAATCTCTGTATGTAAATAATACTGTATAATCAAAGTGAAAATGATAATTGATAAATGTTTTATATGTGTAACAACGAACATCCAGATGGATGATACTATGTACCAAATTTGTAAAGGGCATTTTTATACATGTATCTATGGTGTACTCGATTTCAGGTGATTGTGTAGATATTTCATGAATCAATCGATTCATTTAATCGATTATTTCATGAGGGAGGCGTTCTGTAACCGTACAACAGGGTTACAGATTCCATTCAGTATTTATTATTATTATTATTATTATTATTATTATTAACCTGATTCATTAGATTTTATATATTCTGTTTCTCATCATTTAGACTGTAATAATTAGGTATCGCGTATATTATTGGATTTAATCATAGGTTAAGTGAATATGTTTGTAATTATTCTGTATTGTAGTAAGTGAGATTTGTTGGTTTCATATTGTCATGCTGTGGCTTGTAACTTTGGCTAGATGAGCTGGCATAGTATTTTGCAATCGAGGCTATGTTTAACTGTGCAAGGAGATTTCCCGGTGACGCATTCGGCATAGTCATTCTCGGACCGCTTGGGTACGCTTAGACGACACATGACTGATGACATCAGTGCGTGGACACGTGATTGCGACCAAGTGTCAGTATTCGCCAGCTACTGTATGTTGAAGTGGAAGGGATGAACAGTGAGTGGGGAGATGAGTCGTCATCGCGAGGTGATATAAGGTGATGCTACGATAGGGAGAGGTACTCAGTTCACAGTACTCAGTTGATGGTACTCAGTTCATAAACAGTTGATATCGTGCAGATCATATGTAACAGTCAGATGTATCAAATGGAAGAAGTGGTCTTAGTGTGATGGTCAGAGCTAAGAGTTGTGTTTGAAGAAGTAATAATCGAGGAAGTCTACAAGTGGTGCTTGTATCCGAGCAGAGACGGGTACTATGCTGATAAAGAAACATCATCTTCTTGTGAGGATGGACTTCACAAGATGTTTCAACAATATTTTCCAATTATTTAAAATATATTGAGTGGACGTAATTACATTGGAGCTCCCTACACGCGTACATGGTATGTAGGCCAACTCCTTGTTATATAAGAAGATTACAACAGACGGCTCCCGACTTCAGCTCACAGGTTTTCCCAAGAATTTCAAGTTCAACAGCGGTGTATGCAGACAACAGGTAATTAAAGCATCAGACATGTTATGCATTCATAACATGAAGAAGAGTGTAATCAGCGGCGATATCACATCTCACTTCAAGTTCATGCCAATAGTTTTTTTTGTTTAGATTAAATTTTCCTTTTCTTTGTACCGCAAATCTCACGATATATTTCTTTTGTTAAATTAAAAGACGTAAATGATTGTTCATTGTGACGTAAATTTAGTCATAAACTCAGTTTTATTTTTAATTATAATAAGTGATTCCAGTTCCATGTACAATCCTCAATTGTGGAAATACAACAGCAATTTAATATTGTCCTGATCCATATCCCTGTATATTGCCAGATATGTGAGTTTATCACCTCACGCCTTGAGATAATTGATATAAGAGGTATGCTCTACCGAATTTTGTTGTTTTTCTTAAAAAAGCAACTGGCGCTCAAACAAATGTTATTTATATTATGTGGAAGATATGAAGGTATAAGAGTAGTGGTTGGAGTAGCTACAACGTATAATTACCGCTATGCGCATTCTTGACTACTGAATTTTTTGTCGTAATATTATAGCTTACTAACATCTGCCAGACACTTCGTAAATGTTCCTTTGTAAGTCAGAAACCTTCTTCCTTCAACTTAAATATTGAGTTTCAGGACTTTTTACATGAATTTTTAAAAGTCAGACAGACTGACAGATAGAAAAATGCAATTGAATGAATTGCCAACTTCAGTTCGTCTAATCCGAAATGGATATTAATTTTGGAACTAAAATTCTAACTTCACAGATATAATATTTAAAGCTTTGAAAGGAAATATGTGTAAATTTCTATGTGTTTTGGATTTATCAAGAGTTTTCAGCTGTAGACTGAAGTATGCAGTTTATATTTCGAGGTAATTAGTAATTAAGTATGTAACTCACATGCTTTCTCTAAAATGTTCAAGAGTAAAAACATGTGACCCTAGGGAAGGTTGATTAAGATCCATATTAAGATGCTGGCCATTGTTCTTGCCATTATAGCTACTGATGTTTCATTCCTCAGGGATATATATTGCGAGCTCATTGTGTTCTTGATAAGGAACCCGGGTGCGGTGATAAATAGCTCCACACGCGAACAATAGCCTGCTACTGTCCGCAGTTACCTCGCCAGAAGCCAAGACCGGTAAAGCGCCCTGATCCAGTTCTCTTCTTGTCATAAAACAAATGCATCTGATAGATCTCGGAGCTAATGCTGATGCTGTCAGCATAAAAATGTTTATGCTGTAGCAACAGCAATTTGTGTTTGAATGGTAGTCTGCTGGGTTGTATTTTAAGGAGTTTTTTTTTTTTTTTGCTAGGGGCTTTACGTCGCACCGACACAGATAGGTCTTATAGCGACGATGGGATAGGAAAGGCTTGGGAGTTGGAAGGAAGCGGCCGTGGCCTTAATTAACGTACAGCCCCAGCATTTGCCTGGTGTGAAAATGGGAAACCACGGAAAACCATTTTCAGGGCTGCCGATAGTGGGATTCGAACCTACTATCTCCCGGATGCAAGCTCACAGCCGCGCGCCTCTACGCGCACGGCCAACTCGCCCGGTATTTTAAGGAGTAAGACAACAGATTAAGTAAGAGAAGGAAGTACACTTTTCGGTTGCTTAAATTTAGTGAAATCCAAATTTTTATAGTTCAGCATCTGCAAGTTATGACATAATGTTAAGAATTTTAGAAAAAACTGGCACGTGCCTTTAGAAATGTCCAAATTAATTTTTTCGCATTAAATAGGGGTATGTCCTAGATATAATCACACCGGGCGAGTTGGCCGTGCGGTTAGGAGCTGGCAGCTGTTAGCTCGCATCCGGGAG
Organism: Anabrus simplex; assembly: GCF_040414725.1. Lineage (NCBI taxonomy): Eukaryota > Metazoa > Arthropoda > Insecta > Orthoptera > Tettigoniidae > Anabrus > Anabrus simplex. Next base: position 184,694,027 of record NC_090265.1, read on the forward strand.
ATAGTGGGTTCGAACCCCACTGTCGGCAGCCCTGAAGATAGTTTTCCGTGGTCTCCCATTTTCACACCAAGCAAATGCTGGGGCTGTACCTTAATTAAGGCCATGGCCGTTTCCTTCCCATTCCTAGGCCCTTCCTGTCCCATCGTCGCCATAAGACCTATCTGTGTCGGTGCGACGTAAAGCAACTAGCAAAAAAAAAAAGATATAATCACACCGCATTTTATCGAATATTAACATGATTCTTTTGCTATTATTATTATTATTATTATTATTATTATTATTATTATTATTATTATTATTAATATTGATGGCCTCTGGACTCGAAGACTGCAGGTTTAATTAAACTCGGCATTAGGTCAATAGTCACTCTTTCGAGTTACAGTTTCACTGTCATCGCACATTGAAATTGACACAGAGACAGCCGAAATGGTGTTAGATTGAAATGCCTGAACACGGTAGTCCAGGCCATATGATTATTTAACGTCCCACTAAATAATCTTCCGTTTTTAGGAACACTATGGAGCCAAGATTTTATACCGCAGAGTTATTTTATGTGTCCATAAATCTACCGCCATGAAGCTGACATATTTGAGCACCTTCATACACCACCAGACTAAGCCGGGATCGAACTTTCTAACGTGGGCTTAAAAACCCAGCCACTCAGCTCAGTTATTACCTTTATTAACATATACACTAAAAATTGTTAAATATTGGACTAGGTAGCCTTCTAAAGGCACTTATCAGCCTTTCCGGAGTAAGATATAATTATTTTGGTGTAGGTTTTACAAAAGACGTAATCTTTCGTTTATTTAATAATAATAATAATAATAATAATAATAATAATAATAATAATAATTATTATTATTATTATTATTATTATTATTATTATTATTATTATTATTATTATTATTATTACGTGACTATCTGGAGTCCCGCCCGTGTGGTGTATTGTTTAGTGTGATTAGCTGCCACCCTCACTCCCCACCCCCGCGGGGCCGGGGTACGATTCCCGGTTTTGCCACGAAATTTGAAAAGTGGTACGAGAGTAGACGGGGTTCGATTCCCACCTCAGCCATCCTCGAAGTCGTTTCCCGTAGTTTCCTCCAGGTAAATGCTGGGATGGTACCTAACTTAAGACCATCGCCTCCTTCTTCCCTCTTCCTTGTCCATCCCTTCCAATCTTCCCTTCCCCGCACAAGGCCCTGTTCAGCATAGCAGGTGAGGCCCCCTGAGCGAGGTACTGGCCCTCCTTTCCAGTTCCATCCCCGACCAAAATCTCACGCTCCATGACGCTGCCCTTAAGGCGTTAGAGGTGGGATCCCTCGCTGAGTGCGAGGTAAAAACCAACCCTGCAGGGTAAACGGAATAAGAAAGAAAGACTATCTGGAACGGAAATAAGTGATGATTTTTTTTTTTTTTTTTTTTTTACGATTTGCTTTACGTCGCACCGACACAAATAGGTCTTATGGCGACGATGGGATAGGAAAGGGCTAGGAGTGGGAAGGAAGCGACAGTGGGCTTAATTAAGGTACAACCCCAGCATGTGCCTGGTGTGAAAATGGGGAAACCGCGGAAAACCATATTCAGGACTGCCGACAGTGGGGTTCGAGCCCACTATCTCTCGGATGAAAGCTCACCGCACGGCCAACTCGCCCAGTACATCAAGTTAAAGAATAACTGCGATTTACAAATCCAGACGCCGTCACTCTACTACTACTACTACTACTACTACTACTACTACTACTAATAATAATAATAATAATAATAATAATAATAATAATAATAATCCGCGGTGAAATTCCACTAAACACCATACAGGACCGATGCCAAATCCGACGGATTACTCTGCAGAATATCTTCCCAGCAAGAGGAACACAGGAACCACTAGACCGAGGTGGACAGACGAGAAGAAGCAGGCATGCAGCCAGAAAATGAAACCTTTCTGGGCCGAGAAGAAACAGAAGACCCCTTTAAAGCGTTAAAATGAGCCTCGTGTTCCTAAGCAGGCCCAAAAGAAAAGAATAATGCCTTCAAAGAACATGATACAGTATTATTTGTTGTTGTTCTTCTTCTCTTCTGTTCTCTTCTGTTCATCCCAGTTCATACCCGTTTGTTATAAGGTGCTTTAAACAGAATCAATAAAAAAAGAACCAGTAATCTAAGACAATAAGCGACTACCAAGAAATGTGTGATGAATATCAAGCAGAATGTATTCCGTGAACTAACCTGCGATCCTCTACCATTTCTGTGAAGATTGTCTGGAAATACCCAAGACTCAAAATCACCGCAACAAATATGACGACATTTCTTGTAAGTTTTTTTTAAGACAGTAGGAAATCCAGTAAAATAAAGTATCGGTATAGACAAAGGAAACAGCTGAAAGACTTTGGTCGATAGTTCTGTGTATTTATGAAATATTATTACCTGTGTGAATGTGTCTTCTAATATAATCGGTAACACAGTTCAAAATTCCATCTCGTAGTATACAAACGAGAGCCTCCGTGGCTCAGACGGCAGCGCGTCGGCCTCTCACCGCTGGATACCGTGGTTCAAATCCCGGTCACTCCATGTGAGATTTGTGCTGGATAAAGCGGAGGCGGGACAGGTTTTTCTCCGGGTACTGCGGTTTTCCCTGTCATCTTTCATTCCAGCAACACTCTCCATTCTCATTTCATAGCATCTATCAGTCACTTTGGAGTGGCGACCCCATTGTACTAATAGCATATATCTGCTTCATTCATTCCATCCCTGACCCGGTCAATGACTGGAAAACAGGTTGTAGGTTTTCATTTCATTTTCAGTGTACAAACGAAACGCTTGTCGGTTCGCCGTCCGTTCCTTTTAACAGTGTAACCATGTCGTGTGTCCAGTGCAGTACATTTCAATGATATGAACATGACAAAGATTGTATCGAGTCATTAGTATCTCTTAAGCATCAGAGCTCAACGGAGGAATGCTTGCTGACACAAAGGCAACACCGCCTAGATGCTCTCCCGTGATTGAAGCGTACGTTTTAGTTTATACACGCAGTCTTTCATGATAAGCCCACAGTTCCAAATTATGCTTGTCAGTTGTAAAGGTTGACAACTTAGTCATTATTTGCTGATAATTTTGTAAAATGCCATGATGACAAGTAGTGAAATGTAATCCTCCCTCTCAGCTCACACCTGCAAGACATTAGTTGCAGTCACGGGGACACAATTGAATTTGAATTTGGTATTACTTTCACTTTCGTTTGCCAGGCTTCTCAAAATCATTTTCCCTTTTTCTCCCCTGATCAGCTCTTATTCTCTTCTGAAGCAGACGGTATTAAACTTGTTATTACAATGCAGATCTTGCGGTCTCACTCGAAGCCCACGGGTTCGATTCCCATCCAGGTCAGGAAGGATTCGTCGCGCTGACCATACGTCACCTCGTAATCTACAGACAGATGCAGTGACAAACGTGTACAAAACTTTACACTACCTTTTCGGCATAGGAAAGGAAGGTTTAAATCTACATCTCTAGAATTTATAATAAATGAAATGCAATAGAGCAAGAGAGACTGCTGTAATTTCTGATGATTTTCATACCATGGAAACGTCGAAGGTGATTAGATATAAATTGAAGAAATCCTAATGACTATACCATTACTTACAAAGAAGTATTTCTTTAATAATAATAATAATAATAATAATAATAATAATAATAATAATAATAATAATGAAAAGAAACCCATGGCACTACAGCCCTTGAAGGGACTTGGCCTACCAAACGACCACTGCTCAGCCCGGAGGCCTGGAGTTTACGAGGTGTCGTGTGGTCAGCACGACGAATTCTTTCGGCTGTTATTCTTGGCTTTCTAGGCCGGGAATAATAATAATAATAATAATAATAATAATGTGGCTGGAGTAGTTGAACTTTCAGCCTTTAAGAGGTACCTATTATTCGCAAACATATCGTCGACCCAACAGTACAGTATTATATTATTCTTCATAATAATATTTCTTTAAATTTCTTAGATATCGAAGGAGAACCTGTTTGCTAGAAATTATTCGCTGTTCTTTTCAGGAGAAGACTGAATATGATAGATTCCTGATGAAGCAAGGCAAATAAATTCGTCAAAGAAGAGTAGAAGATCGTAAATCGGAAAGGGGAAACTCATGTATGGATTTCTTTGGTAGTTTGCAAGCAACGGAAAGTCATTCGCGGCAAAAAGGATCTGTGATCCTTCGTCTGATCTTTCTATAAACAAATTATTCAACATTTGTAATTTCACAGAGTCAGGATCATCGAAAGTGAGAAGTGTTTTATTTTATTTCAGTCTTCCAGAACTCAATTTGCTCTTTGAGACCTAGCTACTTGTAACTATAGCATGCGCAAGTCATATCGTGGCACATGTACTAGAGATAGCCAGAAAAAGGCCAAGTTAAATGTTTAAATCTCCGCTTGTAAAGAAAGAGCACGTGTTTCCCATAAACTTCCAGAAATGAATTATATAACACAACTTTATTTTGTTTCGATCTTCAGCAGGTAGGCCTACAATCGCTGAGAACTATTGAGTGAAGTATTATCGAGCAGCACTACTGTACTCTGTAAAATTATTTTATTTATTTTTTCACTGATAGATATGTTTACAAAAAAATCTTTATCAAATTGCTTTCCGGATAAATTTTACGTCCACAGAAACTCACTTCCATTCTGATTAGTTGAAACTGTACTTATCCCAAATTAGTAATATCATCAATAATCACCATTTTATAAGAAATTGTTCGTAATAATGGCATACGGGAAAACGGCCTTTGTATTACATTTCTACGTTAAGAATTTCATAAATTCCTGAAAGATTGTGAGCTATTTCTTTTTCGTTTCTCCCGAAAAAGTATCCATGAAATCGTCAAAAAAAATTGTGACTGGCATGTTTCCAATTGTCATAATATATTCATGTGACTAGTATACAATCAATCACTAGTGATCTGCATTTAGGGCAGTCGCCCACGTGGCAGATTCCCTATCTGTTGTTTTCCTAGCCTTTTCTTAAATGATTGCAAAGAAATTGGAAATTTATTGAACATCTCCCTTGGTAAGTTATTCCAATCCCTAACTCCCCTTCCTACTTTATCTTCATATTGTGATCTTTCCTACTTTTAAAGACACCATCCAAACTTATTCGTCTACTGATGTCCTCCCACGCCATCTCTCCACTGACAGCTCGGAACATACCACTTAGTCGAGCAGCTCGTCTCCTTTCTACCAAGTCTTCCCAGCTCAAGCTTTGCAACATTTTTGTAACGCTTAGTATTCCATTCACTTACTCCTCGGCTAAAGCAGAAAGCGCACTAAGGCTTATGCATTGAGGTAATTAAAGTGCACATGACATAGACTTGCACGAAATAACTAATGTGCGCATTGAAAAGTTTGAGCATGGACTTGTTCAAAATAACAAATATGTGCTTTATAAAGTTCGAATAATGATTTGTTCGAAATGACGAATATGTGCTTTAAAATGTTCAAGTAAAAAGATGTTCGAGTTAACAAACGCATGTCTTAAAAGAGTTCGAGTAAAGGCAAATACGTGCTTTGAAAAGTTCGAGCATAGTCTTGTACGAAATAACAAATAAGTGCTTTGAAAAGTTCGAATAAATACTTGGACAAAATAACAAATGTGTGCTTTTAAAAGTTCTAATAAATACTTGGACAAAATAACAAATGTGTGCTTTTAAAAGTTCGAATAAAAACTTGCACGAAATAACAAATGTGTGCTTTTAAAAGTTCTAATAAATACTTGGACAAAATAACAAATGTGTGCTTTTAAAAGTTCGAATAAAAACTTGCACGAAATAACAAATGTGTGCTTTTAAAAGTTCTAATAAATACTTGGACAAAATAACAAATGTGTGCTTTTAAAAGTTCTAATAAATACTTGGACAAAATAACAAATGTGTGCTTTTAAAAGTTCGAATAAAAACTTGCACGAAAAAACAAATGTGTGCTTTTAAAAGTTCTAATAAATACTTGGTCAAAATAACAAATGTGTGTTTTTAAAATTTCGAATGAAAGCTTGGAATAAAAAACAATTATGTGCTTTGAAAAGTTCGAATAAAGTCTAGTACGAAGTAGCAAATACGTTCTTTAAAAAGTTCGAGTATAGACGTCGACAAAATAACAAATTCGTGCTTTGAACAGGCCGAGTAATGAATTGGATGAGAAGACAATTACGTGCTTTGAAAATTTCTAGTATGAAATGACAAATGTGCACTTTGAAATGTTCAAGACGTAATGGCTAGTAGGAAATAACAAATCTGTACTTTGAAAAGTTTTAGTGTACACTAGTACGAAATAACAAATGAGTATTTTAAATGATCGAGTAAAGAATTGTTCTAAATAATAATTAAAATATTCGAAAATAGAAGCCTGTCATTAAATCTCGCAGTCTATAATCTCTGCTCTTTTGAGTGAGATGCCATGGGTCTTACTCACTGGAATGCAGTCGGGAGGAGAGTAGCTGGGATGCGTTTCGTATGTTACTTAGCGTCCTGTACCAGGGATGGCAAACCTTTTCCAACTAGCGTGTAAATTAAGGCTTTGTTTATTACTGTCTGGTGTGCCATCGGTTATTTTGCTTGAAAATCATCATGAAACTCCCTCATTTGACTTCATTTAGGTATTTGAATGCATTACATATAAACCTATTCGACTGAGTGTTTCATGGTTTTATTTTGCAAACATCACTGAAGATTACGTTTCAAAAACAGGTGAATTTTAAGAATAAGATACATTTTTGCATTAATCTAATAAAATGTGTAAAAAATATGGCCATAGAATTTATTGTGACCTACTTACTTATTAAAGCGTGACGTTAAAATATGCTTATGTTGCTAGATTTTCGACCTATTTATTACATGTTAAAAACATTAAAATATGTTAGGATGTTGTGCGGCGTGCCGCGGAAGTCGAGTACGAGTGTCATAGGTGGAGCTCTGAACGGATGCGGATATCCGCGAAGTTAGTTGTTAGAATTTTGTTGATAATTTATCAATAATGACGCTTATTGATTTTCACTCAGGTAGACTCTTGTTGTTGCTTGTTGTTAGGCGACCCTTGACATGTTATGTGAGAATAGTGATATAATAGAGAGCCTTGAGGCCATAAAGCCTAACTGGTTCCTGCCCGAAATTAATGGAAGTAAGGAATCAGAGGTCAATACATCGGTAGCTGTCGCAAGAGAAAATCCCCCATAAACCCGTGACTGTAGGGGTTCTGGTGCCAGGTGTCCGGCCCATTGTATTATGTTAACAGATTTATCAGTTCCAATACGTTGGGTGTAATACACTGTAATTAAATATTTAAAATATCCGCGGATAACAATTTGCAGATCCGGATAACCATTCGCGGATGCGGATATTATTTTGTATATCCGCGCAGGGCTGTAGTCATCCCTTCCCTGTACTAACAGAGGCACCAAAATAACGCTGTACACAATAATAACTGAGAAGTATTAAAAAACATTTATTACTACTCCATTGAATATGGTCGTGGGTCATGTCAGTGAGGCGTTTAGGCCTATCGTTGGCCAGGTTGTCCCTTGGGGTTCTATGCGACGACTTCTAGCGTATAGCCCAGTTTTGTAACCGTAGTGACTCTGTTCGCAGCTCATAATCAAGGCATTATAGTCGGTTTTCACGTCATTTCACCATTCGCGAGTTAATCGCCATGAATAATCATTTTTGCTCTTTATAGAAAGGTACGTGCCCACTGTCGTCCAACACAGTAGCATTCCCTTGGTGTATTCATCATGTTTGTTCAACTTCATTAAAGAGAACCGGTATTTCTTGAAATACGCACTTCGTTCGTTGTTCATTTGCATATACGTCACACCCTTCTCCTGTCTAACATAAAACAGTCTTCGTAATGAAGTGGAATTTAATAAATACTCAGACGTGATAATTAAGCTTAATGAAGCACGAATGTGAATTTCAACTTGTTCCCTGCTACCTCCATAGAGGCGTGGAAACCAAAGTGTACTGTACATGGCATCATAATTATAAGGTTTATAATAAGACTCGCTCGAAATAACAAATGTTGCAAAGGACTAATACGAAAACTGTTGAAATATGCTTTTTGTTTAATAACAAATAAGTGAACTTGAAGTTTGACGGGACCATTAATCTTAAAATAAATCATGTTCCTTTTTTAAAATAGTTTTCGAATAACGGCAACGAGTATTGGAATGTACCTAACATTCGTATTATCGGGCGAGTTGGCCGTGCGGTTAGGGGCGCTCAGCTGTGAACTTGGATCCGGGAGATAGTGGATTCGATTCCCACTGTCGGCAGCCCTGAAGATGGTTTTCTGTGGTTTCCCATTTTCACACCAGGCAAATGCTGGAGTTGTACCTTAATTAAGATCACGGCCGCTTCCTTCCCACTCCTAGCCCTTTCCCGTGCCATCGTCGCCATAAGAACTATCTGTGTCGGTGCGACGTAAAGCCAATTGTAAAAAAAGAAAAGAAAACAACATTAGTATTGAAATATAATCTTAAGAACATTTATTTATTTATTTATTTATTTATTTATTTATTTATTTATTTATTTATTTATTTATTTATTTAGTCATACTATCTGTGTCGGTGCGACGTAAAGCCAATTGTAAAAACAAGTCTCTTACTGTATTATCATTGGCGACTTGTAAAAAAATGCGTTGAACGTGTCTTGCATTTCATGTCAGACTTGTGATGGGCGAGATTGTCACGAAACCCCAGTGGGTGAGTCCCTCATCTGTTCTGAGCCGTACTTTTTTTCTGGGAAATATCTGCCATACTTAGAAGATTGATATGTCAAGGTATAGTTAGTAAAATGAGTTATGAGTCAATTTGTTTGTTTAGGGGCCAACCCGCTCGGTGTCGGGGACTTTACGTGGATACGAGGGCTATTTCGAGGTCCACTCTCCCTATGTGAGAACACTTGAGGAGCTATGTAATGGTGAGAGTGTAGTAAGCCAAGACCAACGGCCTAGACTAGATGATGATCTGCAAGCCTTCGGAATGAGCAGTGGTCGCTTCGTAGCCCAAGGGCCATCAGCGCTGTAGTGTCATAGGGTTTGTTTTGTTTGATTATTATTATTATTATTATTATTATTATTATTATTATTATATTTTCGGTATTGGAAGGCCGTGCACGTCTGTATCAATGCAGAAAAAACTGATTATCTGCGTTATGCTTATGGATACGTGTATTATTCTAATTGTTGTTTGGGCCATCAGTCCATAGACTGGTTTGATGCAGCCCTCCCGGCGTTCCTACCCTATGCTAATCTTTTCATTTCTACGTAAAATACTACATTCTACATTCACTTTAATCTGTTTCTCATAGACCTGTTTTCTTTCTTTCTTTCTGTCTACACTATTACGTTTTAGATAGAATGTATGTACCTCCGGAATGGAAATAGTTACTACTGTGAGTATCGGCGTGGGGTGTGTTTGGAAAACATGAAGGCTGGGTGGGAAAAAACAAATTTATGTGCGATGTCTAAAAAACTACAAAATTCGGTGTTCTCAGTCTTATTTTGCTATACAGAATGATTCAAAAGAAGGTCCAGAAACTAAAATAGCCCATAAAGTTGTCAAAGAATAACTTTCGAAAAGGATTATATGGCCTAGGACGAAGTCCTGTATCAGAGCAAGCCTAGAAAGGTCACGAACGACGTAATGGACAATTGATTTGTTCGTTCCAAAATGCTCCACAATTCAGAACTGACAGTCAAGGAAGTAATGGTCGTGTATTGGTACAGTTAGACGCTGGACACTGGATGTTGTCTACAAAAGCTGTGCGAATTGCCACCCAACACATTCAAAGCAGGCACCGCACTCAGTGTCCGGCTCAGTGGCTAAAGGGTTGCAGTGCTTCCCTTTCGGTCCAAATCGTCCCGGGTTCGATTCCCGTCTAGATCTGGAATTCATTCATTGGTTTATTTCGAGGGCTCGGTCGCTGGTTGATTGTGCCGTTCCTCAGCATTAATATTCATCATAGGTAGGGCCCCATCCTCCCAGATGCGCAGATCGCTAATAAGGCGCCAACTCGAAAGACTTCTCCGGAGGCTATACGCTACTTTATAAAAACATTCATAGACTATCCGTGTTGCATTACTTTAGAATGTAAAAGAGTTGGGTGAAACAAATTGCCCATTATGTAGTTTCTGAAATTCCCAGGCTTGCCCTGACGCAGAGTTTTGTCCTAGACGATACATTCCTGCCAGCTGAGTAGCACCGACGGTAGAGCGCCCGTCCTCTGAGCCCAAATTGGCAGGTTCGATCCTGGCTCAGACCCGTGGTATTTGAATGTGCTCAAATTCGTCAGCTTCGTGTCGGTAGATTTACTGGCACGTAAAGAACTCCTATGGGAAAAAATCTCCGGCACCTCGGAGTGTCCGAAAGCCATAAACAAATGTAGTTTGTGGGACGTAAAAACATTATTATTATTATTATTATTATTATTATTATTATTAATTTTATTATTATAATAATAAAAAAGCCTCCGTGGCTCAGGCGGCAGCATGCCGGCCGCTCACAGCTGGTTTCAATGATTCAAATCCCGGTCACTCCATGTGAGATTTGTGCTGAACAAAGTGTAAGCGGGATAGATTTTTCTATGGGTAATCCGGTTTTCCCTGTCATTTTTCACTCCAGCAACACTTTCCAATATAATTTCATTTCATCTGTCATTCATTAATCATTGCTCCAGAGGAGTGCGACAGGCTTCGGCAGCCGGCACAATTTCCATCCTCGCCGCTAGATGGGGGCTTCATTCATTCCATTCCTGACCCGGTCGAATGACTGGAAACAGGCTGTGGATGTTCATTATTATTATACGTCCCTATTCGAAAGTTGTCGTATTTAGAACACTCTAAGGACTACTTTGTTTCTGGGCAATCTTTTTTCTATTTGTTTTACGTCGCACTAGCACAGATAGGTCTTATGGCGACGATGGGATAGGAAGGGTTTAGAAGTGGGAAGGAAGCGGCCGTGGCCTTAATTAAGGAACAGCCCTAGTATTTGGCTGGTGTGAAAATGGGAAACCACAGAAATCCATCTTCACGGCTGCCGACAGTGGCACTTGAACCCACTATCTCCCGAATGCAAGCTCGCAGCTGCGCTCCCCTAACCGCACGACCAACTCGCCCGGTGGGCAATCTTTCGAATCATCCTCTGGCCCGGATGAGTGCTCAGACTGTTGGGGCGCTGGCCTTCTGACCCTAACTTGGCAGGTTCGATCCCGGCTTATTCCGGCGGTATTTGAAGGTACTCAAAAACGTCGTGTCGGTAGATATTTACTGTCACGTAAAAGAACTCCTGTGGGGCTAAATTCCGGCATTTCGGCGTCTCCGAAAACCGTAAAAACGTAGTTAATGGGACGTAAAGCCCATAACATAACCATTATTGAATCACCCTCTATAGTTCTTCATTAATTTGGCAGTAAACCAAGTGATGTGTTTCAAACTATATTTCCTTCTTTTAACACTGCTTTTTCCACACCGTAGTGGGGTTGTGGGTGTGCTGTGTGGCGCACATGAAGACCTAAGGTAGTTTTACAGTCGGATGGCCTTCCTAGAACCAACCTTATGTGGAGTGATGAATCAAAATATATGTTTACCACTGTAAAGTGTAATATCTGTCCTAATCCTTGGTTGAATGGTCAGCGTTGAGGCCGTCGGTCCAAAACGTCCCGGGTTTGATTCCCAACCGGGTCGGATATTTTATTCGTGTCTGATTAAGTCTTCTGGCCCAGGCACAGGGTGTTTGTGTTTGTCCCAACACACTCCTCTTCATATTCAGACAACACACTACCAGCCACCACAGAAACACGCAGTAGTGAGTACATCCCTCCAACAGTGGTGGTGGCGGGGGTGGTGGTGATGATTTTCATTTTACGAGGAAATACAACTGGGTAACCATCCTCTATATAACGCTAATCGGATAAAAAATGGAAGGGATCCGACACTTCGAAAAATTAAGATATCGCTCCGAGGGCGTGAAAATGAAAGACTCCGTAGCCTGGGAAACCTAATACTTCGGGGTAGGACAATAACAAGATTTCACCAAGGGAGTTTAGATAGGGTAGATTAAAGTGAAGAGCCTGGCACAAGTAAGTGAAAGCCATGCCAGGACTCAGCTCTAGGCCCCGTTGTCACCAACCCACGCTCCGAAGTTGAGAGCCCCTGCGGCCCATTTTAGTCGCTTCTTACGACAGGCAGGGGATACCATGGGTGTTATTCCACCGCCCCCTACCCAAAGGGAGATCCTTCAACATATGGTTGGCGTCAGGAAAGGCCTCCGGCCGTGAATCAGGGCCAAAACCTCATGTGCGACACAGTTCGCACCCGCGACCCCGCAGGTGTTGGAAAAGTGGTAGAAGAAGAAGAAGAAAGTGCAGTATGTAGAGAATAAACCCGTACACCCTAGATATACGTTTGTCAAGTCAGGACGACTGCTGCCTATACAAATCCTTGATGGGCTCAAATTCGGCAAATTTTTCATTTAGTCGGGATGCCCCAGAGTCCGATAGTTAAGTTTTGCCTCCATCAATTGAAGCACACAGCTCCGAAATCCGCCTTATCCATTTTAGCAAATTTTTCAGGAGACAAAAAACCTTTTCTTGCTCATCTTCAGTAGAATAAAAGTATTTATTCATGTTTATTATATCAACGTACTTACATGTATTGATTGATATAATTGAAGATCTACATACAATTCGTGACATATAAGGAAGATATTTACAAATTAAGAGAGCGTCCGTGGCTCAGACGGCAGCGCGTCGGCCTCTCACCGCTGGATACCGTGGTTCAAATCCCGGTCCCTCCATGTGAGATTTGTGCTGGACAAAGCGGAGGCGGGACAGGTTTTTCTCCGGGTACTCCGGTTTTCCCTGTCATCTTTCATTCCAGCAACACTCTCCATTCTCATTTCATAGCATTTATCAGTCATTAATATCACCTTGGGAGTGGCGACCCCATTGTAATAACAGCCTATTATCTGGTTCATTCATTCCATCCCTGACCCGGTCAATGACTGGAAAGCAGGTTGTAGGTTTTTTCAAATTTACAAATTAAGATTGGTTAAGGCGTGTTTTGGAACTCAACATTGGATAAGGAGGGTTTTGGAACTGTCGTCGTGATAACTTCGGGGTTTACAAACGTAGCTAAAACTTTATAATGATAATTTTCATTTTGACATTATTTTATTATTTATGCTCTTTGAAATCATAAAAATATTTTAATCGTATTATATAAAAATGTAGGATATGAATGTCAGTGATTAAACTCAATATCAATCATAGTGTGATAAACTGACACAAAATTATCGGGATTAGTATTGCCAACAGTTTCAAAGAACCTGAAACTTCATAAACATCGTACGAATGCTAACTTCATACAGTATTGAGATACGTTCCAGTTACGGAGCTCCGTGTTTGGATAAGGCGGATTTTGGAAACAACATCTTCGGATAAGGCGGGTTTTGGAATCGTCGCCTGAATTTGTGTTACATTTTCATGGGGACAAAGCGGGTTTAGGAACAGTTTTCTTGTTGAAAAAGATGCTAAATCATATGAGTTATAGAGATAAGCTAAGAACTCAATTTTCATTTTTAAAAAATTGATAAGGCGGACTTTGTAACCATGCGCCTCAATTGTAAATACATAAGTAATCTCTAAATTATGGAGGATAGGAGTGAGACAACACTTCCCCAGCCCCTGTCCCATTCAGGGAGCGTCCCAATCAAGAAATAATGATGACGATCATCACTGACCTTCCATTCCAGTCGCAGTCATCTCCCAGCTCGTTTGTCTCGTCCAGGAGACGGGCGTCTGTCCTCAGGAGTACAAGCATTACTGCTGCCACGAGGTGGAGGAATCCACGGGGTGGATGACGGAATTGGAACTTCATGTTCAACACTGTAGTTCATCACATGATAACATAGAACACACCACCAACACTCACATCGCACAGGTCGAGTTGTAGCGCACTTTATCACTGATCTTCATGGATAATAGGCCACTGTAGTGGATAACAAATATGACACACTGTCAATGAAATAGCATCAGAATTCCTAATCCCAAGAAAATGTATCCTATTCAGAAGAAACACTGACTTAGGATATAAAATCAAACATCGTAGATGCTTCACGCTTGTAACCCATTTGTTTGTTGATTTGACAAGGCAACGAATAGAAAAATTCAGACAATTATTTCGAGAAAAGGTTTCTGATTGAATTAAATGTTACGAATAAAAGGTTCCGTTTACTAAGAATTATTTGTAAAGTTGAGGTATTGAAGTAGGTCAATTGAAAGAGTAAACTATAGGGTAAGTCTATGTTATATTTACTGATGCACGGTTAGATTTAAAAGCAGTGGTTAATACAGATCATTATTGTTAGAAGTCGTGGGTGGATATGTCAACAAATCGTCCATCCAATAGCTTAATCACGTAATATCCTCAGTAAGCCTCGGATTATTAATGGCAACAGTTAGGCAGAGTTGCTCAGAATAAGGAAAAACTTTAATGCATCTGTTTTTTATCACGTCACGAAAGGTTATCAATTGGTTCCACTTTGGGTTTCATATAGCACGGCGACTTGGTTTACATCTGTCAGGCACGTTAGCACGCAGTCACACGCTACATCAGCTGAGCGCCAGTGATCACAACAGAACACTCAGCCGCGGTAGAGCCAGCCCCATCAGACCGCGTGCTCTTTGGACTGGCCCCGCCCCCCCTTGCTGCTACGCTGCTGCAACCTGGCGGGAACACAGACACCACACGCCTCCCGCCAAGCCGGTATGGTATCGCTCGGTTGGAGTAGAAATCCAACAGGTAGCCAAACAAATGAAAGTGATCTTAACGAAACGCATCGGCGCGAGTTTGTATCGGTAGGAGTGACGAGTTAAATATCTTCCTCACATGAAATATATATAGGGAAATACTGTGCTCGTTTTCTGCGAAATTTATATAATTAGAGAATTTAAGAGACGATGTGAAAATAAAATCGCGAATAATTCTCAGCATTAATGACTCCGACAAGTATAAGTCGAAAACAAATTTGTACAGTACACCTACTCAATGCATTTCACATGACACTAACATAAATATTAGATTATTCATTAGAAAGAACATCTTCCTGTTCATAGCCTTTTGCCATTTACTTGAAGTCGGCACTGTGTGTGTACTAAGCTAAGTTTTACGGCCGATTGGCTTTCCTGGCGCCAAGGTATGTATTCCCTATTACCTATTATGTGTTTCGGTAGGGGTTCGGTAGACCTAGTATGGTATGGCGTGTGTAATTTGTTGATGTGTGTTTAAACATACACACACGCGTTCAGTTTCCGAGATAAAGGCAATCCCCAGCCCAGTCGGGAATCGAACCTAGGGCCCTCTGGATTAAAGGACATTACACTAACCAGTCAGCCAAGGAGCCGGGCTATTAAAAGACTGAATGCTGTGATATGAACTGTGATAAATTACCCTTTACAAATGTCTTGCATTTATAACAATTTTATGTAGGTCTATTGATTAATAAGACCAAGGTAACATGACAATATATTTTATATATATCTGAAAACTGGGAAATTTCTTCGAGGACAATAGCTATGTCCAAATAGTCAGACGATTGAATCGCTGGCTTCTGATCCCAACGTAGCAGCTTCGATCCTGGCTCAGTCCTGTGTTATTTGAAGGTACTCAGGTACGTTAGCCTCGTGTCGGTAGATTTACTAGCAGGTAAAATAACTCATGCGAGGCTAAATTCCGGCACCTCGGCGTCTCCCAAAACCGTAAAAAGTAGTTAGTGTGACGTAAAGCGAATATTATTATTATTATTATTATTATTATTATTATTATTATTATTATTATTATTATTATTATTATTATTATCATCATCATCATCTGTTTACCCTCCAGGTTCGGTTTTTCCCTCGGACTGAGCGAGGGATCCCACTTCTACCGCCTCAAGGGCAGTGTCCTGGAGCTTCAGACTCTTGGTCGGGGAATACAACTGGGGAGTATGACCAGTACCTCGCCCAGGCGGCCTCACCTGCTGTGCTGAACAGGGGCCTTGTGGCGGGATGGGAAGATTGGAAGGGATAGGCAAGGAAGAGGGAAGGAAGCGGCCGTGGCCTTAAGTTAGGTACCATCCCGGCATTCGCCTGGAGGAGAAGTGGGAAACCACGGAAAACCACTTCCAGGATGGCAGAGGTGGGAATCGAACCCACCTGTACTCAGTTGACCTCCCGAGGCTGAGTGGACCCCGTTCCAGCCCTCGTACCACTTTTCAAATTGTCGTGGCAGAGCCGGGAATCGAACCCGGACCTCCGGGGGTGGCAGCTAATCACGCTAACCATTACACCACAGAGGCGGACATTATTATTATTATTATTATTATTATTATTATTATTATTATTATTATTATTATTATTTCCAAATATTGTGTACGGCGTCGTAGCATTGACTTGTAAGAGTGCCATAAGAAAACCAAGTGACCGTTATGACGGTATTAGTGGAAGTCATGGATGTATTTTCGCCGGTCCCGTGGTGTAGGGGTAGCGTGCCTGCCTCTTATCCGGAGTCCCTGGGTTCAATTCCCCGCCAGATCAGGGATTTTTACCTGGACCTGAGGGCTGGTTGGAGGTCCACTAAGCCTACGTGTTTACAATTGAGGAGCTATCTGACGATGAGATAGCGGCCCCGGTCTAGAAAGCCAAGAATAACACCTCGTAATTCTCAGGCCTTCGGGCAGGCCGAGGCCCTTCAAGGACTGTAGTGCCATGGGGAGGGGGTATGAGCGTGGGTTGTCTGGGATCGATGTCGATGGACTGCTATTCTACCAACATTTTGCGGATTCGAAACATAGCCGTGCTCTCCTAGATTTACGGGCACATGCCAGTCGTAAATTATCACTGAATCAGCAAATTAATTTTATTTTCTTTGGTGGTTTTTACGTCGCACCGACACAGATAGGTCTTATGACGACGATGGGATAGGAAAGACCTAAGAGTTGGAAGGAAGCGACCGTGGCCTTAATTAAGGTACAGCCCCAGCATTTGCCTGGTGTAAAAATGGGAAATCACAGAAAACCATCTTCAGGGCTGCCGACAGTGGGATTCGAACCCACTATCTCCCGGATGCAAGCTCACAGTCGCACGCCTCTAACCGCACGGCCAACTCGCTCGGTCTTATTATTATTATTATTATTATTATTATTATTATTATTATTATTATTATTATTATGCTGTAGTTGTTGCGATAAGCATTAAAATGTAGGCGATTGCTCATCTGTTGATACTATTTCTTCAAAGCATTTCTTCTTCAAGTTGCTGCCATTCCCGTCATAGATTCCCGATCAGTTCAAGGATTTCAATGAAGGGCTAAGTCTCATCTTGAAACCAAAGCAATATGGTTGAGGATGTCGTTACCTTGACCACGTGGCCCTCCAATATCTGCAGGCTATCTGGCTGGGCAGTAGTCGTCTTCTGAAGCAAGCTGGCAAGTTGGGGACAGAAGGCCAGCACGTCAACCATCTGAGCCACGCAGCCCGGCATACTCTCTAAGAAGAGAGCGCTGTGTTGCCTCGCGCGCTAATTTGGAGGTTAGCAGTGGTCCGTTAAATAGAAAAGAAAGGTTTGATTAGGATTTGGCAAAAACGTGCAAAATGAAAGGGTTGAAACGAGAAAGTGAACGACGGAGGAATAAAAGTAATGAAACGAAAAGAGCGTTACTATGTGAAATTGAAACAGCGAAAACACTTTACAATGAGTGACTAATATGAAGTAAATGAAGGTACGACTTTGCTAGAAGACAAGAAAAGTGAAGCAGTGGATTAGAAAATTCTACAATTGGATGTGATTGAGGAAACAGAGATCGTGAATAATGTTGGAATCGCACTGATTTATCTTGCAGCAAGTATTTCAAGCTGCATTTTCTGGGCAATGAATTTGGTTTTGAGTGTGATGTTTGCGACAGACTTTGGTTTATGATCGATGTGACATTGGAAATGGAGAGTATACCACGATCTATTGAATAAAATGTATTAAACACATAATATTTGTTTTTTTATTTCTAATAAATAAGTGTATGAAACCCTCAAAACCCTGCGGCCATTACAATAGTGACGGCCTACCGCCAATTGTTTCCTTTAGGACGACTAAAATAATTTAGAAGGCAGATTTACATGCAGGGCTATTTTAATCAAATATTAAAAGCTACAACAGAGCCTCCGTGGCTCAGGCGGCAGCGCACAGGCCTCTCAGCGCTGAATACCGTGGTTTAGATACCGGTCACTCCATGTCAGATTTGTGCTGGATAAAGCGGAGGCGAGACAGGTTTTTCTCCGGGTACTCTGGTTTTCGCTGTCATCTTTCATTCCGATAACACTCTCCAATATCATTTCATTTCATCTGTCAGTCATTTATCATTACCCCAGGGGAGTGCGACAGACTTCGGCAGCCGGCACATTTCCTGTCTTCGCCGCTAGATGGGGCCTTCATTCATTCCATTCCTGACCCACTCGAATGACTGGAAACAGGCCGTGGATTTTCGTAAAAAGCTACAACAGCAAATGGACAGAAATTTAGAGACTGACGGGTACATGAATATATTCTAGTATTATTGTACTTAAGCCGGCCCTGTGATGTAGGGACAGCGTGCCTCTCTCTTACCTGAGGCCCCGGGTTCGATTCCCGGCCAGGGCAGAGCTTTTTACCTGGAAATGAGGGCTGGTTTGAGGTTCACTCAACCTAAGTTTTTACAATATTGGGGAGCTACCTGACGGTGAGATAGCGGCCCCGGTCTAGAAATCCAAGAATAACGGCAGAGAGCATTCGGCGTGCTGACCGCACGACACCTCGTAATCTGCAGGCCTTCGAACTCGGCAGCGGTCGCTCCGTAGGTCAAGACCCTTTAGGGCTGTAGCGCCGTGGGGTTAGTTACTATTGTATTTTTTTTTTAAATGTTACAATTAGTGGACCAGAATTTCATGGTACAACACACCGATAATCTCAGCACCACTGCCTTAGGCATCAACTGTTCTCCTACCCGACACCACCCATTAGTTTCTTTTAAGGAACTATTACCTCGAATATGTCGAATTATACTAAATGACAAATAAGAGATTTTGTAGCATTTAGACGCCTCGAAGCACTTCAGTGATATGCGTTACTACGTTACAGAAGGAAACCTCTTATTTCTGAGACCAAGCGCTAGCTATATGCTCTCGGGCAAGCACGTACCATAATCAGCATAACGCCTCATTACATGGCCAGGCGCTGAGCTAAGTCCTGAGGAATGTGATATGAGATGTGGAGCAAATTGTAGGCATCAGGCGTGGCTCTGGGATGACTCCTTACCTCCACTATGCAGCTTGGAAATAGAGCTGGCGTTTGAAACTGTTAAAATAGAATTAGATGGCACATCTCATAAAGTAATCATATCTCAAGGCATCTCCCCTGGAAGTAAATAAATAAATAAATAAATAAAAATACAATTTAAACACTTTTTGTGAAAGCATAATGCGTAGAATATTTTTTTAACAGTCAAATTACATAAATTATTAAATGAAATATTTCCTTTTATAATATTTTATTTTCCAACTTTAACTAACTCATTTTCACTAATTCCAAGTATCAAGTACCGAAGATGCTCTCCAGTGTTGAAATTTTACCCAAAAATGATTTCTTTAATGTGCCAGTAAATTAACTGACAAGATTCAGAGACCCTTTGAACATTATTAAATTCCAACACACTGCACTGGAATTCGATTCTGAGACCTAAGGACGCACACCTCCTACATAACGCATCTGGCGAGGATCTGACATTAATTGACGGTAGATTCAGAGTCGGAATTTAAATCTCGGGTCATCAGACTTACATCCACACATTCTGATACTGCCAACAAACGAGGTAATTGGGCTGGCATTTTCGTAAGTTTACCACCAGAGAGGAGTCACTGAATATTCTCGGGAATGAAACCTTTCTTTTGTTACTCCATACAATATCTAGCTGTTCATAAAATACCACTTATTTTCACGAGAGTAAACAAGAATCTCTGGGATATGTGATGATCCCTGTTTTGATGCCAGCCGTTCACGTGGGATGGACTCTTATTGTTACATACAAGGAATCTTTGTGTCTGTATTAGGAGGAGGAACAACACCTCTACTCATAAGGCCCCCCTTGTTCGGGACGGGAGGAGCCCTTCAGGTGTCGGGATGACACTGGAAGACCACACCTACAAGACATAGAGTGGGTAGCGTGGGGCTGAGGATTTAACCTTTCCAGACCATGGCTACATCTCCACATTGTAAATTTTTGGTCAGTGGCTATGTGTCGTTTTCCAGGATATGCATCATATCAAGAGTGAGCTGTGTCAAGTTCATTGTTGTTACATAATGAAGAACAATATTTTCCGAAGTACCACCCCACCCATGAATGATGATATTCAGGACACATTTGGTAATTGTGGTGAGGATGGTGGTGGTGCTGGTGGCAGTGTGGTGGTGGAGGCGGTAATTATTGTTTTCAAGAGTTTTACAATTACATAACACCGAGACAGCTAGCTGCGTGGTTCGCTCCGAGTTGCTGTTAGCTTGCATTCGAGGGATAGTGGGTTTTAACATCACTATCGACAGTACCGAATATGTTTCTCAGTAGTTTCCCATTTTCACGCCAAGTGAATGCTTACGGTCGCTTCCATCCTAGTCCTAGACGTTTCCTATGCGAACGTCACCGAAAACATACCCGAACTAGTGTGACGTTAAACCACCAGGAAATAAATAAATAAATAAATAAATAAATAAATAAATAAATAAATAAATAAATAAATAAATAAATAAATAAATAAATAAATAAATAAATAAATAAATAAATAGCCCAACTAGGAATACATCCCCTCGTGAGCTTGAATCCGGGAGATAATGGGTTCGAATCCCACTGTCCGCAGCCCTGAAGATGCTTTTCCGTGGTTTCCCATTTTCATACCATGAAAATGCTGGGGCTGTACCTTAATTAAGGCCACAGCCGCTTCCTTCCCATTCCTATACCTTCCCTATCCCATCGTTGCCATAAGATCTATCTGTGTCGGTGCGACGTAAAACAAATAGAAAAAAACTGACTAATGACAAAGATAAAATTGTAGTACATAATTTCTTTAGCATACCATCTTGGCTGACATAAAAAACTGCTCAGCGTGCAAAAAGCATTCGGTAAACTCAAAAGTTAATATATAACTAAAATGGCCGAAGGTATAACGGGTGGTCCAGCTGGAGAGGACACTCCCTATACAGTATTTCCCCAGTGGTTTAAGATACCGAAATGAGATTTTCAATTAATAAACGCAGTAAGCGGGAGAGTAATTTTCCCTATACCTACTCTTCGTACCACTTGTATGTGCGAAAAAGCTGAGCTAAATATGATTTTGTCAAACATAAACAAGAAAAATATTATTGGATTTACGTCCCACTAACTATCTTTACGGTTTTTCAGAGATGTGGAGGTGCTGGAATTTTGTTCCACAGGAGTCCTTTTACGTGCTATCCACCGACACGAGACAGACGTATTTGAGGACCTTCAAATACCACTGGACTGAGCCAAGATCGAACCTGCCGAGTTGGGCTCATAAGGCCACTGCTCTACCGTTCAAGCTACTCAGCCCGGTAGAATATAAACACACAGTATTTCTCATTGTTTTTGGAAAATCTTGTAAAGAGGAACTCAGTGCTACAGCATTTGCATTGAAATGCGTCTACTTCCATTTGTAGACAACACTCGGAGTGCGTCATCGTGCTGTGACTGATTCGTAGCTGAGCTGTTCCAGTTAGTACCCGCACGCTATGCTGCAGGCCCAATGAACTCTACAAGATGTTCCCTAGGAGGTGAATAGTATACCCCAGAACAACACAAAATGTCCCTTTGAACATAAACTCTATGGTACACGTCATCTATTACTAGCGCGATGGTCGGGGGAGCAATGAAGTTGGGAAGTATAAGGTGTGATCAGTTTCCGTTTGAGGGAGTTGCTGCAACGGACATGCAATATAACGCGACTCTGAGGTGGGTACATAAGCATTGCCATATAGGCAAAGGAATTAGTGTGGCTGCCGTGTCGTGCCGACGTGCGTGCGTTAAATGCGGTCACGTGAACAATGGCGACGTTATTACCAAATGCGTCCAAACAGGACCAACGCGCTGTTATTCTGTTCTTAGCTGCCGAAGGACAAACACCGGTGGACATCCGTCGGAGAATAGAGAATGTGTATGGAGCAGCGCGTCTGTCGAAAACCACCGCTGTGGAATGGTGCACCAAGTTCCGTACGGGTCGCGTTCCGACACAAGATGCCGGTCGATCTGGGAGGCCAGCCTCATCCATTACGGAAAACAATAAGCAGGGTGTGGATGAGGCCAACTCAAGTGGGATATACTCGAGTACCTGCTGATCTCTCTCCATGCGATTATCACGCCTTCAGTCCTCTCAAAAAGGCCTTGAAGTGTCGACGCTTCCTGTCGGAAGAGGATGTTCAGCAGGCGGTTACGGACTTCTTCACGCAGCAGGATAGGATGTTTTACCACACGGGGATCTTCAATCTGGTGCGTCGCTGGGATGAGTGCCTCAATGCTCACGGCGATTTTGCCTGATTGGCATCCCGATTCACGACTGAGAGGCCGTCGATCGGAAACTTTTTGATCGACCCTTATAACTGAGTGAAAGTAATTGAATTACTTGTAATGATTACATTTTTACTATATTTGTATACTCGAATTTACTGCTGGAAATAAAACTGTAATCGTTATACTTTAGTAATACTTGCAAGGCGTCGCACCAAGGGTATATTCCAAGATTCGACGTGTACTTGCAGGTTGTCGTGGTTACTGATCGAGATTTCGATAATCTGTACTATATGGTCGAGATAGTGATGGTAGAGGTGGTAATGATTATTGTTTTAAGAGGATGTACAACTGGGCAACCATTCCATATTAACACTAATGAGAATGTCCGACACTTCGAAATTTGAAGGTATCAGCAAAAGAAAGCGGAGGGCCACGAAATGAGTGAAGGTGAAAGACTCCCTAGGCCTCGTCTAATACCGTCGAGATCAGAAATGTGCAATAGTTGACCAAGGGAGGTCAAGTAGGAAAGATGAGACCGAGGATATTGATACAAGTGGAAGTAATGCCAGATTTACCTAACGGAACCGTGGTCGCCCACCCACGCTCCCGAGGTGGGTGTAATTGGTCTACCGTTTAGTCGCCTCTTACGACAAGCAGGGGATACCGTAGCTGTTATTCTACCGCCCACAACCACAGAGGTTACGAGGAAAATATGAGCCTAATAAATATATGGCAGTGAAGGGGTTAAGACATTTCCATTCCCCTTTTTTGAATACATATTTTGAACTAGCATTTACCCGCGGCTTCACTCGTGTGGATTCCGTAATTTGTTAAAAGTAATCCTTGTTCGGTACTGAACTAAGACATTACCTGAAATTCCCTAAAGTATAAAAAAACTCACCGAAAAATTGAGTTTCATTTATCCCAGAAACTCTTTGTAAACCACGTTTGCGATATTGCCTTATGGGGTTATGATGACCATGTGAGAAACAGTCTTCTCTCAAGTCGAAAAATAAAAAATAAAAAATATGCTTTAAAAGAGATTCCAAGTACCTATTTCCATGTCTGTAACATCTTCAGTTTTTGAGATATAAGTATCCCGATAAAAATAATTCAACCCCTTTACAAGTCCTTCTCCCACCTCCACCCCCACCTATGTGGATTTTCCGAAAACAAAAATTACACGTTTCTTTATTTTTAAAGGAGATTTCAAATACCAATTTTCACGTCTGTAATATCTTCAGTTTGCGAGATATATGTACCCTCATACAAAATAATTCAACTCTGTTTCCACTTATTTTCACCCCTGTGAAGTACATGTTCCTGTGTTTTTAATGGACTTTCCAAGTACCAAGTTTTAATTTTGTGACATGTTAAATTTTTTACATATACTGTAGATATACCGGTATTCATTTTAAAAATTCACCAAATTTTTCAATTCTTTTTTTACCCCCTTAAGTGTAATCTCCGAAAACAATAAAATGCTTATTTCATTATATTTAAAGGAGATTCCAAATGCCAGTTTTCACGTCTGTAACATCTTCAGATTTTGAGATATAAGTATCTTCATAAAAGGTATTCAACTCATTTTTCACCTGTTTTCACCCCCTTAAGGGGATTTATATAAAAAAAGAAAAATATGTGTTTCTGATGATGATGATGATGATGATGATGATGATGATGATGATGATGATGATGATGATGATGATGCTTGTTGCATTAAGGGGCCTAACATCGAAGGTCATCGGCCCCATGTGTTTCTGAGTTTGTGAGAAATAGATATGCATATTTAAACATTTCACCCCCTTTTTCACCCCCCTTAGCGACGGAACATCCAAAAATCCTTGCTTAGTGAGCATCTACATTCTAATATAAATGTATCCTCAAAATTTCGCTTCTTTATGTCCAGTAGGTTTGGCTGGGCGATGATGAATCAGTCGGTCGGTCGGTGTGTCGGTAAATCAGTCCGTCAGTCAGTCACTCAGTCAGTCAGGACATGTTATTTTATATATTATATACATTCGTTTTCCTAAAAAAAAACGAAAACACGATAGAGACACGCAATTGTTTCGCGAGGGCAATCATTTTGAAAGTCTGAGAGCCACATAATGTCTCTATGCTATAGAACACAAAATGGAATAATGTATTTTTGCTTGTAAACTTTGATATAATTCCACACCCACGTCGTGAAAAAGTGTCGGTGATTCCCCAAAGACTCGTTTTCTGCGAAGTAATTATAATTGTACTTGTAATTTTACTGATTACTTTTGAAAAGGTATTTAGTAAACTGCATATTTTTCTCAGGTAACAGTAATTGAACCCTATTACTTTAATTTTGTATTTTTTCCATCCCTGGACATAATTATGCCATCGTTCGTAATTATAATGGCGCGAAGGTGATTGACAACACAGTGATAGTTAAAACAATCCTGAGGTCGTAAATGATACCTTACCCGCGTGAGTGCGCAGGTGCCAGCCTGCACATTAGTCATCTTTCAACACTTCCTGATTTTGTGACCCATCGAAATTTTGTGAAACCACTTGGGACAGCAGCTTCTTCCATGTCGAATTTTTCGTGATTTAGTGCAAATCTCCAGCGCGTCAACCTACGATGTTTATTTGATCCCAAGTTTGAAGTTTGATCGTATCAATGTATTAATCTAGCCACGAAGGACTTGCTATTGAGTGCTAAAGATGAATTTATTCTACACCACAAGTGGGTGGATCAGAGATATTGCAATCATTTTTCCCTGTACTGTTCTTCTCCTTGTGCCAATTTACCCTCGCGGAAGACTGGTTACTGTCATTTATTCCTATTTTGCGTTTCTGGTATCAGAGTTGCCGAATCTCGGATATCGAACAGTTGTCGGAATTTCTGCACCCTGGATCATCTTTTCATCCCAAGCCCAATTTCCCTTCTACTTTGCCTTCTGTGAACATTTGTATTAGGCTGTATTCATTTATCGTTGCTGAAGATGTGACTGGAAGAGGCTGGTTTGCAGTGGTTTGAGAGGGTTAAGGTTTAGCATGATTTCCCTGCACGATGCAGTACCTCTTCGTTGGTGGCGTGGTTTACCGATGAGACCTTGAATATCCTGCGTTGAATCCACATTTGAAAGGCCTGCGGTCGGTTCGTCAACGAAGCTATTATCACCCAACCGCAGATATAGTAAAGCTGCGTCTATTACACACCGCCATTGCGCCTGCGAAAACCGCTATGTGGCAATAATTTTCGGAGAAATACTGACTCTCAGCACATATATTATGTAGAGTGAGACATCCTTGACAATATTCGCAAAATATTGAACCTTAAATGCCCTACAGAGGACCTGATTTGTCAGCCTGACCAAATCAAGTGTTGTCAACAGGCAGCCTGACTAAGCCCCGGATCTCATCAGTTGACTTTGACTCCTGAACAGAACACTCGCATCATACCTCCCATTTTATCGAAACGCCAAAAGGTTGGAATAGCGCCTGTAGCACCGTTAACCATTGTGAGAAAAAAATAAAAATATGGACAAAGAAATTGCTAGTGGAACGAAAAAATTAGTCATATGATGTTGCTAAATGAACTGGATTCTGATCACTTCCGTAATTATTTGAGAATGGACTACGAAAATTCCAGTACATCGTTACACCTAGTGAGTCCACTGATATCGAAAGAAGATACCCGTCAATAGAGAAGCAGTCACCGTCCAGTTTTCTATTTTCTTCTTCACTATCGCAATTGTTGCGTCGCTTTCTATAACTTTTAATTTCTCCAGTGGGATCTCAAGAGCCTGATTTCTGGCATTCTTGTTACTATACTGCTTACTCGACGTATCCCACAAACAGGACATTCTTTATATAGCTCTAAAAACTCCGTTCAGTAGTCACTGCTGTCATTATTTGCATGCTGTATGTAGGTCTGCTCGCCCCGAAGGTTGCTGGTCAACTGACGTGCCGACCTGCCTGACAACGCTCCAGACGATCTGATTTGTTGGTCAGTCGGACGGATGGCGTGGTCACCTAACTTCACCCGACTACCCGTCAAGAGTTTCGTCGGACGACACAACTACACACAACCTGATTTAGAGCCTGATCTGACCAAATCCATCCGATTGCGTGGCCAAATTAGGTCGGCTGTAGGGCCTTTTAGATTACAGAACCTTACCGGCCAAAGTTCTAAGCTACAATATTTCTCACAGCGGTTTTTTCCGGCGCAATTGACGACATAACACTTCACGCCACGCCAACGAGATTTGAATCGTTAATGACGACGGTGCACAAGATGTTCTAATTTCAGAAGCACTCCTTTAGTAATGTTGATCCGGGTTTTCATTTCAACAGCCGGCTTCCATTAGTGTTAGCCAGCATCCTAGCTCTTTGAAATGCTATTCATTTTCAATGGTGTTTCCGTCCAGGGCGATAATAACGTTAGTGCTGCTTTTCTGTTTGATGATTATCGTGATATTTTTTACTTTAAAGCTATGCTTTTTGTTTACTACTTTGATGTTGTACAAAAGAATTGAAGGTCTTATCATGTGTGAGCTGGCATTACGGTGTCAGCTGTCCCATTCATCTTGCTTTCTTTATGATCTTCATCAAGAGAAATTCGAAAAATAACCCCTGTACTATCGCACTCATAACTTTACGTCAACGAATGCAAAAGAATTAAATAATTTAAATCATTCGAACTTTTTAATCTCCAAGAATCCGCTGACAAAGCAGTCTCTGTCTACAACCTAAACACATTTGCAACATGTTGCTCTTAGTTCGATATTTAGTATTTATGCGGTGTGTGTGTAAAGGAAATACGCACGATGTCCTTGAAATCCACGAGAACATTAAACTCCTTAAAAAATCTACAAAAAACTGAAAAGTATACAATTGTTATCGCTGTTAAGGCCAAGGCCAACATATCACCATATTTGCTTAGAGAAGCAGCAGGATCTCAGGACAATGATACGTTACACAACCCAATAGGGACCGTTCCATTCAGACCTCTGTGATATGATGAGACGTGACGCGAACATGGCTTTGTGCAGTATGCCTTTAAGAATTTATCATTTTCCCTACGTTAGTTATACAGACGTTTCAGACTTTCCACAACGAGCATTGTATTTGAGCTGATGATAACTTTGCATTACTAATTATGCAGCTACAAAATTTTTTGTCATTAATAAACCATGGAGTAACTATATTTTAAACTGAATTCTACTTTATTCCTATTGAGTGAACTGACTACGTGGTATGGTTCGTTTAGCTATGCTGACTTGGTCTTAATGGCAGATCGCGCCGAATGCCTGCAGTCTAATATTTTGGCATTTGAAAATAGGTGCAATGAGTGTGGCATTTTTATGTAGATATTTCAAGAAATTGGTACTGGGCAGAGGCATCCTGGAACTATACGAGTATTCAAATATATAAATAGGCTGTGTGTGTGCGTGAAATGACATACTAAAATAGTTATTGGCTTTACGACCCACTAACTACTTTTACGGTTTACGGGAATGCTGAGGTGCCGGAATTTTGTCCCGCAGGTGTCCTTTTACGTGCCAGTAAATATACCGACACGAGACTTACGTATTTGAGCACCATCAAATACCACAGGACTCACCCAGAATCAAACCTCCCAAGTTGGGTCCAAAAGCCAGCGCCTCAACCGTCTGAGCGACTCAGCCCGGCGCTCTAAAATACTAAGATTACGTCTATTAACACATCAATAGACGGAATTTATTATCGCCTATAGTAGCACTATTAATCATTCGTATAAAATATTAGAGTTATTAGTAAAAGCAAAGTAGTCTCCCCGTAGGCCATTAAGGCCCTTGCAGGACTGGAAGATAAAGGCATTCACTATCCTTAATTTTTGTTTACACTTAAATCCCTGCTGACGACTTTCTTTGGGGGCTAACACTTAAAGTATCAAACCGAATATTGGCCGCTTCTTCTCTATCTGTCAAGTGATCATTCCAGAGGATGGTTGGATCCTCAAATAGCAGCGCCGAAGTTTATGCAGTTGGTGGGGGTAGAGTGGTTAGATCTATTCTTGGTGGCCTATAGTCCTAGGAATTAACCTGGTACTCATTTAGGTGTTGGCTGAGTGAACCTCAGAGCTATGTGCGCCACCAGAAGTGGAAATACCGTATTTCGACTTCTTGACGGGGAATCGAACCCATGTCCTTCCGTGCGAACCATACACGCTTCTACCGCCTCGGCCGGTAACCCCTAAGAGTTACTAGTGCTTCAGCGAATTACTATTGCTGAGTCCTGAAGACTTTTATAGTTCTGTATTGATAGTCATTTTTTTGCACCTTATGTTCAAAGAAACGAAAATGTTAACATGTCTCCTTCTTCGTAGCCCGTCATCGAAGTGTTCATTTGTAAGAAAACCAAAACATACAAAATTAGCCTATTGGAGAAGTCATCCTCGTGAACAATCGAGAATTTCTTTTGAAGACGAGGAGAGAAGTTCTCTGCGAAACGTAAAACATTTCTCCTTGTATTCTTGACACCGTAAAAGCCCGAAAGCGTATTTTCATGTCTACAACGGGCCGTGAAAGCTTCAGTCTAAACAACGTACAAACTGTCTGCAAATTGGCTAACATTGGATTTTCATTTACGTAGGATCACATATAAACTTCACATCTCAAAATCAATTACGTGAGTTTTCAGAATAAAAAGACATCAATTGATTAAAATCTGCACCAGCAGTGCCAAGCACCGAATATTTTTGCTTTTTCTCTGTCTGTCTAATCATCAGATCAGAGGCTCGTTAAATACTCATCTGGTGATTGTAAGAAATGGTTGCCAGACCAACTAAAGAGGGCGAAGTGTACGGCTCTCTATACGCTAGCGCCATGTTGAAGTACAGCACGTAACAACCTTGATCTCACAACAGCCGCACCTCGGCCAACGTCCTGCTGCACCGAGCAGATTTAATGTCCTGTCTGTTCTCAGAACATGGCAACATTATGTTAATACTGTGAACAACGCCCACAAACATTAATAAATGTTCCAGTATTTACTGTACTCACACATCTAGTATCCCGTATGCACGAGGTCAAAGACTCCAGTTGTGAGAATTCCAGTCTCTGTGTCTCTTCATGTTATGTTTTCGTTTTGTATATAAGCATGAAACTTTTTAGGGGCCAGCATCGAATATTGACCCCTTCTTCTCTGTCTGTCAAATCACGAGTCCAGAGGTTAGTTGGATCTTCAAATAATGTCACAGAAGTTTAAGCAGTTAAAAGAAACCGGCAAAACTTGATGTCGCGGCGGTAATGAGGCGTCCTAGGTATGATGAGGAAAGAGATGGTTTGCAATATTGCTTTCCTCCCTGAGCCAAAAAGTGTTGTTGCAACCCGGCAAGACATATGTGAGCTCTAGGCTAAGGGACATGTTTCTTATTTTATCTTTAAAAAAACATTTCTACAACATTATGGTGAATATTTCTTAAATTTCTCCCTATTTTAATCTCACCACGGTATCCCAAACTAACGATATATTTATCTATTTATTTATTTATTTATTTATTTATTTATTTATTTATTTATTTATTTATTTATTTATTTATTTATACTGCCTCTGTGGTGTAGTGGTTAGTGTGATTAGCTACCACTCCCGGAGTCCCGGGTTCGATTCCCGGCTCTGCCATGCAATTTGAATAGTGGTACGAGGGCTGGAACGGGGTCCACTCAGCCTCCGGAGGTCAACTGAGTAGAGGGTGGTTCGATTCCCTCCTCAGCCATCCTCGAAGTGACTTTCCGTGATTTCCTACTTCTCCTCCAGGCAAATGCCACGATGGTACCCAACTTAAGGCCACAGCTGCTTCCTTCCCTCTTCCTTGTTTATCCCTTCCAATCTTCCCATCCCTCCAGAAGGCCTCTGTTCAGCATAGCAGGTGAGGCCACCTGGGTGAGGTACTGGTTCTCCTCCCCAGGTGTATCCTCAACCCAAAATCTCACGCTCCAGGACACTGCCCTTGAGGGGGTAGAGTTGGGATCCCTCGCTGAGTCCGAGGGATAAACCAACTCTGGAGTGTAAACAGATTAAGAATTTATTTATTTATTTATTTATTTATTTATTTATTTATTTATTTATTTATTTATTTATTTATTTATTTATTTATTTATTTATTTATTTATTTATTTATTTATTTATTTATTTATTTATTTATTTATTTATATATCCGGCTCCTTAGATGAATGGCCAGTGTAGTAGCCTTCAGTTTCAAGTTCAGAGATAGCTTAGAAATAATTTGTGAACAAATAAGCTTCAGTGGAGATTTTAGAAGTATAAAGATCATAATATGAATATAAATATGGAATTAGAAATGAAAAATTGGTGCAGACACTCGTTCATAGGAAGAGGAATTGCGGATTGGAAAAAATTACTAAGGGAGATTTTTGATAAATGTTCAACTTTTGTAACCTTTTAAAGACGTGGGGGGGAATAACAATGAATATGGCCTTTTCTTTATTCTGAAATATTTGAATTTTAAAGTTTGACACGCTTTATTATCCATACGAGCACACTGATAATAATCAATACTTGCTACGAAAATACTTATACTGGTTGTGATGATGGTGATGCTGTTGTTTAAAGGGGCCTAACATCTAAGGTCATCGGCCCTATAAAACCAAACCAAATCCCACGGCACTACAGCCCTTGAAGGGCCTTGGCCTACCAAGCGACCGCTGCTCAGCCCGAAGGCCTGCAAAATTCGAGGTGCCATGTGGTCAGTACGATGAATCCTCTCGACCGTTATTATTGGCTTTCTAGACTGGCATCGGCACTATACTGGTTGTAAAAATGTACATACGATATTAACTTTCTGTTTGACAATGGAGAATAAACAACAATAACCTTTTGATGCCTAGACATAAGCGGGAATAAAGATGAATGTACATCGTATTCTTCATTCTAGAAGACTGTCTGTTTGAAATCAATTAAATCAATTAAACTTGAATGCCTATACTTCATGTATATCGCTATAGGCCTATATAGTATAATAGAACAAGATATTATCGCACAAGTCTTATCTTCAGTCACAATGTGTTATATTCGCGTAGAATATTTTCACGTCTTCTCTTATGAGAAACTTGGACAATTCCTTCAAATCAGTAATTGCATGAAATTAGTAAGTAAATTATACGGTACAATAGATGTAAATACGTGAGAAAAATATTTATGTATCTTCAGACCTTTCCATTTTAATAGAAGGGTAGGTAAGATCTTGGTGTTAGCTGGTCCAGGTAGAGTACTTTCTCTTTCTTGCAGATGTCCTGTTCGAAGAATAGTGGGATTGGTGGCCTTCTAGAGATTAAATTTGCTCATGAATTGTGTTTCTAGTTTCATCATACAGAACACATGGACGATTGTCTTTTCTTTCCTCTTCTATCAGGTAGCACATTATCACATTATTTAATTGCTCTTGAATAGTTTGGAATGTTCTTGGCGATATTCCATGAAGAGTCAGAAAACCTTTATATGAAATAGGTAACTCCCTCACAACGCTATCTTTCTTTATTGTTACTTTGTCGGTATATATTGTAACGGTTCAAATCCCGTTACAAGATGATATCTGTATTATTATTATTATTATTATTATTATTATTATTATTATTATTATGTCCGTATTATTATGTTATCTGTGATATTGTTACTATTATTGTAATTATCCGTTTTATTCAATTCGATTTTGCAATTGCCTGTTGCTTGCAAGATTGTATTTAGATGTATGCATATATACGTATGTGTAGAATAACACTCAATACCTGTACAGTGAGAATTGTTGTATATATCAGAGATTGGAAGTGACGTTGTTATATTGCTATACCACTGGCGATTCTGCCAAGTCATCGCCACTCCATGGCTACGGCATCGTTTTTATTTAGATATGCGCTCAGAGAGTCAGCCGCTCCCGGGGGATTTCACCACTGTGTGTAATATCTGTCGCGTAGGTGGGAGTATGTCATTGTTATTTCTGGAGATTACGTAGCTGTGTCAACCAACGTCTATATAAGGTGGGTGCATATTGTAGCGTCATTCATTAGTTATACGGATGCAGTACAGTGAAGAAGTCTACTAGATCAAGAGAACGAGAGATGGTGAAGACTCAGTGAGCCATTAATTATTGGTCATTGAGAGAGTGAGACCAAAAGGTTGGTCGCTCACTCAGTTGAAGACACGGACCCAAGGGCTTACCATGAAGTCAGAGAGGGCAACCCTGGACCTGCCAAGAGGTCATACCATATTGACTTACAAAGAAGTCAGATGATATGGAGAAGAAGCAGTCACAAGGATGTATCACCAAGTTAGGCGTGACACATCTACAGTAAACACCAGATCAAAGGAATACGTCGTAATTACACTAAAAGTGTTGAAGGTACAGTCAAGTGAATCAGTGAGGGAAATATTTCGTATAAATTGTTAAATGTCCGGTCAAGAAGAATTCAAATTCATGCCTAGTTTCTTTCAGTTGCAATGTCATAATTTCATATTCTCATCTGTTTTATCGCAACAAGACTCACTATTTTTTGATATATTATTTAAAGAATATATATTGTTCTATCAAACGAATTCATAGTTTTATTTCAATGAAAGTAAAATATCTTAACCTCAAAATTAATGGGGAAACCGAACGCCAATCTCCTTTTCCCAGAACTTATATGGTATGTTGTCAAAAGTAAGCTTATTACCCCACACCCTAGAGATAGTCAAGAGTCTCATTCTATTATTGCTGTACTGAGTGACAGCTGGCGCCCTTCAAATAACGTATGTGTAAGTAAGCAGG
Source organism: Anabrus simplex (assembly GCF_040414725.1). Taxonomy (NCBI): domain Eukaryota; kingdom Metazoa; phylum Arthropoda; class Insecta; order Orthoptera; family Tettigoniidae; genus Anabrus; species Anabrus simplex. The sequence continues at coordinate 184,727,427 of NC_090265.1, forward strand.
TAACAAGTAAGTGTGAGTACAAGGTCCGACGAGTGTGTATTTTATTTAATGAATGTTAATTTTCATAATTTCCATTTTAAATGCAGATATTCAGATTTTACAAGTTAAATGCAGATTTATATGTTTGTAAATATAGTCAGCGACTCAGGAACATGTTTACAATGTGTCGACGCAACGTGGGACTCGAATAAATTCAGAATTTGTTCTGAATGACAGCATATCATAGGTTCATTCTGGGAGGAGTATGCACAATTTAAGCCAACGGAATCATTATCGGTAAATGTTAGGAGTGTAACTTTGTGATATATATTTGTATTTTGGGGATATGTCAAGGGATTTGAAGAGGGAAATTAATTTGAGATCGCGTACTATCACTAGTGAACCAAAGATGGACAAGGAAGACAAAAACAAGTCATGTGACGACGAGGTCATTGCTTCTGCGGACATCCAAGGTGATATTCAGAGTAGGGAGCAGGTGAATACGATGGAAGCTTCTGTGATAATTCAGGAAAGTGCAGAAATTGAGAAGCACACTGAAACTCAAAAGGAAATCGCGGGGGGAATGAACCAAGATTTTATAAATTTGATGATGGCCAAATTTACCGAGATCAGTAATGAAAACTGTAAAAAACTGAGTGAAAATAGTAAGAAAGAGATGAAAGAACTTTTTAGTAGTAGTAGTAGTGAAAATAATAAAGAGATGAAAGAAATGATTGGTATTAGTAATGAAAATAATAAGAAAGAGATGAAAGAATTAATTGACAATAGTAATGAAAATTGTAATAAACAGATTAACTCTTTAAGTAGTAAAATCGAAGAATTGATTAATGGTAACAGTGCGATTAATGATAAAAGAGATGAGCTAAGTGAATCACTTAATTCTAAAATAGATACTAAGATAGTAGAGGTAACTAGTCAAATATCTAAGTTAGAAAATAAGTTAAACAAAGAGTGTGTTGACCTTAGAGAAGGTGAAATGAAGTTGAATCGGAGCAATATTCATATTCAGACCGAGCAAGTCAAAGAAATATGTACAGAGAATATCGTAGAATTAAGTGATAAAAGTTCTAGTAATCGGGAAGAAATTCATGATGTAGTCGGGGAAGGATTGGACAGGATTTGCAATGCAGTTAGGGAAGATACGAGGGAACAGATTAGTAGAATTGAACAAATTGAAAGCAAACTTGTGGAAGTCAGTGAACTACGGAACGAACAGGAAACGCTATCACAGCAGGTGAGAGAGAGAGAGAGAGGAAGAATTGCAGGAAGACGTGAGAATAGTGGAAGAGAATTCTGAGAGAGCAGCGGAAGAAGAAGAAGAAGAAGAAGAAGAAGAAGTTGTGAACTGCCAGGGAGTGATTCGGCAGGAATTTGAATTTGCATTTGAGATGACGGGAGAAATGATAGTAGCGAGTGGTTTGTTCAGTAGGGATCGTGATTTAACCAGGTTTTCTGGAAAACAGTTTAATTCGATAGAATTTGTAAAAGTAGTTGAGAAAAGATTTGCAAGTAAGTTGAGGAATAATGTTATTGAATGGGAATACGTGTTGGAGATTTTGTCTATGTTTTTATTGGTGAAAGTAGAATATGGTTTCGAGTGTACTGGGATAATATGTCTAATTTAGGAGAGATTAAAGAGTTCATTGACAGGCTCTGGGAGGAATGTTTACAGGGGCGCGAGAGTGAGCGCATGATGTCTGGGGAAAGTAGCATTGTAAAGAGAGGGGGGAAAATGTTAGCCGTGTATCAGAGGAGAGGTAGTAATCATGATCCACAGAGGATTAATAGTTGTGTTGATGGTGATAGTGGTCAGAAGAGTAACGAGAGAGAATCGGAAGATGGGAGGCGTATGGATTTGAGTTGTGAGAGAGAAGGTCAGAAGAGTAATCAGAGAGAATCGGAAGATGGGAGGCGTATGGATTTGAGTTGTGAGAGAGAAGGTCAGAAGAGTAATCAGAGAGAATCGGAAGATGGGAGGCGTACGGGTTTGAGTTATCAGAGAGATTATGATAGTCTTAATATGAATGTTATGAAGGTGTCGTTATCGAGTCAGAGTATTTCAGATTCACAGGGAATCGGGTAAATAAAGTGAACAGTCTGAAGGTAGTAGATGAACAGGTATGTAGTATAAGTAGTTATGTAGTGAAAGTAGATTTAAGAGTATAGTGTGATTGTGACCTAAGTAATGTTAAGTGAGATATTTAAGTAATGACGTAGTCGTAGATAATGAAGTCATTAATGGTAGTAGTAAGGTAGACGTAAGAAATGTTCTGATAAGTGATGGAAATACTTATAATACAGAGTATGTGATGTAAGTAGTGAGGTAGTAACTCCGATTATGGAAATTGTGATGTGAAGAAGGTACTATTTTATAACAGCCGTTGGGTAAGTCACAGTGAGTAAATAAGATGATAGCGGTAGTAATCACGATAGAAGATGATTGTAAGTTTCATCTATGCGTTGTACCAAAACTTGTGTATTCAGTTGTTTTAGGAGCTGACTCGGTTGCAAATCATGGAAGTAGAATAGACTTTAATTTAGGTAGTGTGTGTTTGTTCTGGGAGTAATCTAGCAAAGAAGTACGCGTTAATTATAATGGTCTGAGGTAAGTGTGTTGGTGACGTGTGTTCTTTGAAAGATATGAGAGGTAAGTGAAGTTGTTCCTAGTGAGAGGAAATGTTAAGGTGTGTTACGTGTCTATACGACCAGTATCCGAGGGATAGTCGGTATGAGGCGGTGACGTGAGGTTATTTGAGTGAATTACAGGAGGAAAAATTGTGTTCGATGTTAGGTAAGCATCGAGAGGTATTTAGTGGTAAGTGAGGAAGAACACGTATATGAACAAATTTGTTGTACATGACCATTCATCATTTGTGGGAGGTAAGTACCCCATTCAACTTAAAAATGCTAGTGAAGTCTAAGAACAAATAAACATTATGCTGGATTACGGAATAATTGAACCATCTTGTAGCCATAGTGTTGGGCCTTTAATTATTGTTGCCAAGAAGGATGTGATTTATTGATATATGTAAGTAATAAGGGCAAAATTGATTCAGTTTGAGTGACAGAGTGCTACTCAGAGTTCCATTTCATCATCTGCAGAGGCGGGAAATATGTTGAAGTTAGTTTTTGTATCAGGGGTATTTCACTATTGTGAACCGTATCGGGAAATGTGCATATTCTTAAAAGATCAGGAAGGGGATATTGTCGCTATTTATAATATTATATATGTAAGGAAGTATTTCACGTGAGATTTGTTGAAATAAGAGTAAGATGATTAAATTTTGTGAGAAACTGGCAAAATAAAACTAACATCTGCGATATGCGTGTGAACCAAGTGTCGTACTGGTGTATTGGAAGAATAAGTGCTACATTATCATGTACTGTGTGACAAAAAAAACGGAGAACAGGACATTGGACAGTTAACTGCGATAACAATATGCAAGAAAAGTTCTCATATAAGTGAATTTTCACAAAATATTTTGACATGTTAAAAAAAGGAGAAGAATGTTTATATTGATTGAAAATTATTTGTGTGTGTTAAATTAAGGGCTATGCTCTTGTGATTTGTATGAGAGAAAAAGAGAATGGGACACTGAACAGTTATCTACGATGGCAATGTGCGAGAAAAATTCTCATGTGTGATGTATTATAAAATGTATGGATGTTGAAAAAGAAAATTATTGTTGTATACTCATTTAAAGTGTTTATATGTGTCAGTGTTATATTTATATTATGTTGTTCATAAATCAATCGATTCTTTGTTCTTCGATTTATTTATGAGGGAGGCGAATTGTAACGGTTCAAATCCCGTTACAAGATGATATCTGTATTATTATTATTATTATTATTATTATTATTATTATTATTATTATTATTATTATTATTATTATTATGTCCGTATTATTATGTTATCTGTGATATTGTTACTATTATTGTAATTATCCGTTTTATTCAATTCGATTTTGCAATTGCCTGTTGCTTGCAAGATTGTACTTAGATGTATGCATATATACGTATGTGTAGAATAACACTCAATACCTGTACAGTGAGAATTGTTGTATATATCAGAGATTGGAAGTGACGTTGTTATATTGCTACACCACTGGCGATTCTGTCAAGTCATCGCCACTCCATGGCTACGGCATCGTTTTTATTTAGATATGCGCTCAGAGAGTCAGCCGCTCCCGGGGGATTTCACCACTGTGTGTAATATCTGTCGCGTAGGTGGGAGTATGTCATTGTTATTTCTGGAGATTACGTAGCTGTGTCAACCAACGTCTACATAAGGTGGGTGCATATTGTAGCGTCAGTCATTAGTTATACGGATGCAGTACAGTGAAGAAGTCTACTAGATCAAGAGAACGAGAGATGGTGAAGACTCAGTGAGCCATTAATTATTGGTCATTGAGAGAGTGAGACCAAAAGGTTGGTCGCTCACTCAGTTGAAGACACGGACCCAAGGGCTTACCATGAAGTCAGAGAGGGCAACCCTGGACCTGCCAAGAGGTCATACCATATTGACTTACAAAGAAGTCAGATGATATGGAGAAGAAGCAGTCACAAGGATGTATCACCAAGTTAGGCGTGACACATCTACAGTAAACACCAGATCAAAGGAATACGTCGTAATTACACTAAAAGTGTTGAAGGTACAGTCAAGTGAATCAGTGAGGGAAATATTTCGTATAAATTATTAAATGTCCGGTCATGAAGAATTCAAATTCATGTCTAGTTTCTTTCAGTTGCAATGTCATAATTTCATATTCTCATCTGTTTTATCGCAACAAGACTCACTATTTTTTGATATATTATTTAAAGAATATATATTGTTCTATCAAACGAATTCATAGTTTTATTTCAATGAAAGTAAAATATCTTAACCTCAAAATTAATGGGGAAACCGAACGCCAATCTCCTTTTCCCAGAACTTATATGGTATGTTGTCAAAAGTAAGCTTATTACCCCACACCCTAGAGATAGTCAAGAGTCTCATTCTATTATTGCTGTACTGAGTGACAGCTGGCGCCCTTCAAATAACGTATGTGTAAGTAAGCAGGTAACAAGTAAGTGTGAGTACAAGGTCCGACGAGTGTGTATTTTATTTAATGAATGTTAATTTTCATAATTTCCATTTTAAATGCAGATATTCAGATTTTTCAATTTAATCCAGATTTATATATGTTTCAAAAGTTAGTTAGACAGTCAGGAACATCTCAATATGGTGATTATGTAGAGGAGCTTTGCTTTGACCTTTCCTTGGGCGTCTCCTCTGTACGAGTTGTACTTCAATTATTTCAGGGGACCCCGAGTTCGTTTCTCGGACGGGTCGGGATTTTAACTGCATATATGGTTAATTCGCCTAGTTCTGGGAATGGACGTTCAATGTTCGTCTTAATTCACTTTCCTTCATTTATAGACAACACACCATACTACCAACCACCACGTATTGAATATATCCGTCCATGTTGGGTTGGTGTCAGCAAGGGTATACGACCGTAAAACAGAGCCAAATCCACATCAAGTGCCAACCTAAATAAATTTCGAAAAGGTCAGGAAGAGGAAGGAGAAGATATATTTATGTATTTATTTTTATTGATTAAGAAAATCATTCTTTAAACTGAGAAGTTGGATACGGGCAATGAAATCAGAAAAAAGTTTCAAAGTATCTGAACTTCCCAAAAAAGTCAATCAAATTGGAAATGGTAAAAAGGGTTATTTAGGAGCTTGTCTGCCTGGCAATGAAAGCCGGCTACTGTATTTGGTAAGAGTGGCTGAGGAACATACACACTATGAAACCTGCATACAAGGATTATCATCAGCCACCAGTGTTAGTCCTTGTCTGTCTGTCAGGTCATCAGCTCAGAGGCTGGTTGGATCCTCAAATAGCACCACCAAAGGTTATGCGGTTATAAGGAAACCGCAAAAACCAATCGCAGCACCGAAATGAGGCGTACTAGGCAAGACTAGGAGTGAGGTAGTTTGCCATTGCTTTCCTCACTGGGTCAGAAAGAGCTATTGCAGCACGACTGACCCTATGAGCAGCACCTTTCATAATACTCAGATGCACTAGTCGTGCTCTGAATGTCATTACTCAGCACCACCCATACCCCAGCAGCTTCCATATTGTCACAGCCATGGATGAGACTGGGACTTCAGTGGAAGCTACACTTTACTCTGGCCTGTGCCAAGAGATGGATACAAAAGTACTGTATCCATCAAGAAATGGCAGCAGGCAATGTTAGTCCATAACACACCTAATTAAAATGCGTTATCCATTACTAAATTTTGTGTATTTCCTAAGAAAAGTTTTAACATTCACTGCTCCGCGTTGCGTTACTTGGGAAAAATAAGTCTTGTAAAGAAGCTAATTGTCTATGTTGTGCCCAATTCCTGCTATACTAACAAGGTTTCTTAAACCGATTCTGGACAATCACGCCAAGGAAATTTCCGATCAGACTTCAAGATTTTCAGAACGAAACCCCTGAAGTGTAAAATGCTGAAGTTATGATAGCTTCCTGAAATTCAGGTAACCTAATCTTATGAACCGGTACGTCACACAGTATATTAAATACCGGTATTTATATGAAATGAAGCCGCCTCTGTGGTGTAGTGGTTAGCGTGATTAGCTGCCACCCCCGGAGGTCCGGGTTCGATTCCCGGCTCTGCCACGAAATTTGAAAAGTGGTACGAGGGCTGGAACGGGGTCCACTCAGCCTCGGGAGGTCAACTGAGTAGAGGCGGGTTCGATTCCCACCTCAGCCATCCTCGAAGTGGTTTTCCGTGGTTTCCCACTTCACCTCCAGGCAAATGCCGGGATGGTACCTATCTTAAGGCCACGGCCGCTTCCTTCCCTCATCCTTGCCTATCCCTTCCAATCTTCCCATCCCCCTACTAGGCCCCTGTTCACTATAGCGGGTGAGGCCGCCTGGGCGAGGTACTGGTCATACTCCCCAGTTGTATCCCCCGACCAAGAGTCTGAAGCTCCAGGACACTGCCCTTGAGGCGGTAGAGGTGGGATCCCTCGCTCAGTCCGAGGGAAAAGCCGAACCTGGAGGGTAAACAGATGATGATGATGATGATTTATATGAAATGAAATGAAGTGCTAATTGTTATCTAATGCAATGCACGGATAAAGTGAACGAAGTACTGTCCTTGTTGCTACGCCGCGGAGCGGGCAGTGATGAGTCAACGGGAGGCAGATAAGCTGGGCGCGCCTGCCGGCCAACCGACGAGAGAAACTCACTGTATAACAGAGTGCATTTTGAACATGCCAAAGATGTAGAAAATAAAGTTAAATAATATTTAATTTATACACGTACAGACATTCCACTCTACCAAAAGGGTGTTTGTATGTGCCTTGAACGATCCGTTACCTCTTAATTGCAACTCTGTTCTGCGAAATACATGTATAGAAGACAGGCGGCTATTTGGAAACTCCTGCGCGAACCATCTGCGAGCTTCGGCTGCATTCCGACCAGATTCTCCATGTATTCAAATTATGTCTGTTTATTCGTCATTGCTGAAGATACCAGCCATTGTTTACATGTTGACAGCAACTGTAGTGCTACTGTACCAAATACCAGGCTACTAAGAAAACGAGGCTTACTAACATAAGGGGGCGCATTAGACGGGTAGCGCTGAGGAACATGCAGCGAGCGGCCGTCCAGTTGTTATCTCTTCATATTCTCACTTAAATAACCTTCAAGCAGTAATAGGCCTATCCCTGTGAAAATCAGTTATCAGACATCCCGTTCAGCATTAGTAAATGCGGGACGCTTATAGGTAGAATGTATGGCACTGTCGGGCTACCTGGTGTGAAAGCATCTTTTGGTTCAGTGAGGAGAGCAATGGGAAGCTACTTCACTCCTCATTTCCTCTACTGTGGTCCAATTCAGGGATGCGGAATGACAAGTTTTAGATCAAGGACGCTCCATAGGATGAACTTTGTTAGGGCGCTGAATAAATACTTTTGTGTAAAGACGGGGAAGAGAATAATGTATGGTAAGGGCGCGAAAAAAAAGACGCGAATTAAATTTTCTGACAGGGGCTAAAAACTAGAAAATTATCTGTCTGGAACACGATATAAACGGTTCTGTAATGGTGAAGTGGAGAAATATATTGTGCCGTAGATGTGGGACGTGATACTTTGCAAAATTTGAGACTGGTAACCATCCTGTTGGCAACCCTAGCAAAACAGTACAGTGTGTCTACCAGTCTCCTCGTCAGAGGTGACAGGCATTCCGTTACTCAGAGGAAGTAGATTCTTTTTTTTTTTTTTTGCTATGGGCTTTACGTCGCACCGACACAGAGAGGTCTTATGGCGACGATGGGATAGGAAAGGCCTAGGAGTTGGAAGGAAGCGGCCGTGGCCTTAATTAAGGTACAGCCCCAGCATTTGCCTGGTGTGAAAATGGGAAACCACGGAAAACCATTTTCAGGGCTGCCGACAGTGGGATTCGAACCTACTATCTCCCGGATGCAAGCTCACAGCCGCGCGCCTCTACGCGCACGGCCAACTCGCCCGGTGGAAGTAGATTCATCATTTACTGTAGGATCATAGGAATAAAAGCAATAAATCAGAAACATAAAGTGGCCCGTTAAGTCTTGTGATTTAGTTCCTACGAAGCCTCCTTGCAACCATGTATTACAGTACAACGAGATTGTAGACACGTCACAAGGCCGCAGATACATGTCACTGTGTATTATTTATTGGTCCACTTGGGGCAGGTCTCGCTTGTAAGCTCCTTTAAGCTTAGATATAAAGAGCAATCTAGTGTTAACAACTAGCTGCTGCTACCAGAACTCGGCAGGTGAAACTTCTGTAAGTAGCTGGGATGAGAATGAATAATTCTTCAGATTTAGCATCAGTATTTTGTGCGCCCACAAGGAAGACAGAGATGGTAAACAGGTGTTCCTGTTCCAGGAAATCTACATTAAGAAATATTTTAAGTGGTCTTAAAGTATGTATGGTTTGTGTTTAAATGATATTTTCTGAACAAAGATGATGAAGATAATAAAAGATGTCCTGCGGACGACTGGACAACGAGTCCTTCCGATTTTGTGAACGGGTGTAATTAGATTGACTACTCCCAAAAATAGGGAAAGGAACGCAAAAATATTGGACATAAAATAATTAAACATGCTTAAATAAAAGTGCTTAATTCCTTCCTGCTCATGAGTGATTAGCAGTGACTTCTCACCAGGGTGACCGCGATTCAAACCCCGACCAATGCATGTGATATTTCTTATCAAGAAAAGTTACGTCCCTGTGGTTCTTATTCCATTAAAAATGAAAGTTCCATGCCTATGATTACAATATGATCAGTCTTGCAAAACTGGAAACCTTCCAGCTTGCTTCCTCGATCTTATTACATCTGGCTCCTAGAAGGTGACAGGTAAATGCTTTCACTATTTATAACGTCACCGGAACTAAGAAATATATGATTTTACCTCTATTAACTTCAAGAATTAACCGGACATCATTTCTTTACTAAGCCAGGATAATATTCTCCTCCAGAAGAAGAAATTTTCGTTTCGAAATATCGTTCTAAATTCTTCACAGGCATCGATTCCATGTCTTTTCGAATGAATCAAACGCGCCTGGCTCAGAAATGCAGCCTACTGGACCGAAATAACATCTAATATAGGGTTTCAGAAAGTTTCTCAGGTCACAAGTAAATAATGTTGATCAAATACTTTCCAATCCTCTGGTATTATTCAAAATCTCAATCGAAAAGAACTCTTCGTTGCCTGAGCAGTGATTATGGTACTAGGGAGAAATATAACTGGATAACTGCCCCCCTCTTTAATTTAAACTGAAAAAGGAGTAAGTCCAATTCTTCGAATAATTAAGATATCGGGAGGAGAAAGGGAAGGATTACTAAAGGTGTGAAAATGAGAGACTCCATAGGCCTCGTAAACCTAATAATTCTACCGCTGGGCTGAGTGGCTCCAGCTGAGGCAGGTTCCATTCTGGCTCAGTCCAGTGTATTTGAAAGTGCTAAAATAAGTCAGCTTCATGTCGGTAGATTTACTAGTACGTAAAAAAACTCTTGAGGGACGAAATTCCGGCACCTTGGCGTCTCCGAAAACCGTAAAAGTAGCTAGTTGTACGTAAAGCTATTAATATTATAACAATAATAGATCTATCTCCGTGATCGGAAGAGAACAAGAGTTACATAAAAGTATTTCGATGAAAGAGATGAAAGTGAGGAGCAAGGCACAATAAGTGGAACCAATGCCAAACTTAAGCAGGAAAACCGTGGCCGCGAAACCACACACCCAAGTTGACAGGTTCGGAGTGATTTCCCTTTCAGTTGTCCTTCACGACCGGCAGGGGATACCAGGTAAACACAACACCGCTATGACAATTAACAGGTTGGAATGGAAATCCACGGGAAATATTTGTGGCCAACTGTGAGATTCGAACTCAATTTCTCGATGATGATTACCTGACAAAGTTTAAAAAACCTTTCAGCGTCTGATTGAAGATCAGTGTGATAATGCGAATAACTAAATAGCCTACTACCCGGTTAACAAATAGCCTACAGTCAATCTTCGATATCGTTTGTCATTTTCAAATGAATTGGAGTAATCGACTGTTCATGTTAAGGAAATGTGTTTTTAATATATACAATTTTAATTTTGTAATGTCGTGAAGCCAACAGTTGCAATTTAATTTAACTTAATAGCGTTTGGCCCTGGTGCAGGTCTTTCGAGTTGAATCCCATGAGTAACCTCCAGGTCTATGAGGATGGGACCGTACCTAGGATAATATCTAATGTTGAAGATGGCACGCTCAACACCCAATATCCGATTCAGAGGAATTACTAATGAAGGTTAAAATCGCTGGCCCGGCCTGGAATCGAACTCGGGACTCCTCGGAGCAAAGGCCAGCTTGCTAACCAGTTAGCCACGGAGTTGGGCAACATTACAATGAAGGAAATTACCGCTTTGTAGAACAAATGGGAGGGATTAAGATCGAAGGAGAGAAAATAGATGAGCTTAGGTTTGCTGACGACGTTGCCGTAATTGAAGACCTCGCCAGAATAAGGATGTAACCAACAAACTACTAATTTTTTCAGGAGAGATACATGGTAAGCATATCAAGTGCATTTGAGATATAAAATGTACTTCGTGTTATAGAAAATTCCGCCGGTCCCGCGTGTTTGGTTTAGTTTATAGAAAATTTGAGTCATGGAGGTTCAACTTATCGAGGTACAGTACCTCTGTGAAATGAAAATCCACAGCCTGTTTCCAGTCATACGACCGGGTCAGGAATGGAATGAATGAAGCCCCCATCTAGCGGTGAGGTTAGGAATTGTACCGGCTGCCGAAGCCTGTCGTAATGATTAATGACTGATAGATGAAATGAAATGATATTGGAGAATATTGATGGAATGAAAGATGACAAGGAAATCCGGAGTACCCGGAGAAAAATCTGTCCCGCCTTCGCTTTGTCCAGCACAAATTTCACATGGGGTGATCGGAATTTGAACCACGGTACCCACCGGCGAGAGGTCGGCGCACTGCCACCTGAGCCACGGAGGCTATCGAGGTTCCTCTGTATATATAAAAATACACCGAAGTGCGAGAACATATATTTTCACTTGCCCATAAATCTAAAGACACTGATCTCCTCATTTAAAAAAAAAATATTGTGTTACCAACCAACCACATTGATATGCAGTCCTACAACTGAACCATCTAAAGTAACCGTCAGATAGAAAACAATACTGAAAATGTGAGTAATCAAAATCTTCCTGACTGAAATCTCTACATGTCTGTGGTTGAATTTAATTTCGTGTGGCTATTTCTAGCCGAGTGCAGCCCTTGTAAGGCAGACCCTCCGATGAGGGTAGGCCGCATCTGCCATGTGTAGGTAACTGCGTGTTATTGTGGTAGAGGATAGTGTTATGTGTGGTGTGTGAGTTGCAGGGATGTTGGGGACAGCACAAACACCCAGCCCCCGGGCCACTGGAATCAACCAATGAAGGTTAAAATCCCCGACCCAGTCGGGAATCGAACCCGGGACCCTCTGAACCGAAGGTCAGTACGCTGGCCATTCAGCCAACGAGTCGGACATGTCTGTGGTAGATACAGTATTTGGAGTGAGATGATATTAATGGGAACATACGGACAATATTTTTTCGAGCTTGCGAGGAGGAGGCACCGGTTATTACAAGGTGTTTGCTCTTCTGAGCGAAGAGCGTGCTAGAGTAGGTTGGTGACCCCATCACCTGACAGGCTGGGAACCATCACCAGCAGGCATAAATCACAACCGAGCAATCAGCCTTGACTCAGCACGAACAGCATGATCGAGAGTCGAACTGCCAGTAGCTGCCTGCCCACTAACATCCTACCGTTCAGGTTATCAGATGTACTGTGTAAATATAGGAAAATCAAATCTTATTACAGGATAAAGTATCTAAACTTTTAAAAAAATATTTCTAGGTTAACAACTACTGTATATACTTCAGACATGCATAATTATAACATTTTTTTACAAGTTGCCTTACATCGCACCGACAAAGAAAGTATTGTGGAAACAATGGGACAGGAAAGGGCTAGGAGTCGGAAGAAAATCGGCCGTGGCCTTCATTACAGCACAGCCCCAGCCAGCATTTGTCTGGTGTGAAAATGGGCAACCACGGAAAACCATCTTCGAGACTGCCAGCAGTAGGGTTCGTATCCACCATCTCCCGATAACTGGATACTCTCCGCACTTAAGAGACTGCAGCTATCGAGCAGCCAAACTTATGATGATAATACACATTTCCACAAGTTTTGACTCGTGATGTTTGATCGAAAAACAACTGTTTCGAACATTATCAAGTAGTACTAGCTCCGAAGTCTGGCTCCATGGCTAAATGGTTAGCGTCTGGCCTTTGGTCACAGGGTTCCCGGGTTCGATTTCCGACAGGGTCGAGAATTTTAACCATCATTGGTTAATTCGCTGGCACAGGGGCTGGATGTATGTGTCGTCTTCATCATAATTTCATCCTCATCACGACACGCAGGTCGCCTACAGGTGTCAAATCAAAAGATCTGCACCTGGCCAGCCGAACATGTCATCGGACACTCCCGGCACTAAAAGCCATATGCCATTTCATTTCATGCTAGCTCCGAAGTCTACGAAGGCCAGGAGTGGAATACAGGGAGATTCAAACCCAAGTGGATCTAAGTCTAAGATTTCGGAGAAGCCCCTTTATCATGCACAAGTAAAAAGTATTGAACTGTAAAAAATGCAATAGAACGTAGGTACGGAAATGAAGAGAAAACTAGAAAAAAGATTCGAATTTACGACAACTTTTGCCTATAATGATTGTTATTGTCCACTTCTGTGGCGTAGTGGTTAGTGTGATTAGCTGCCTTCCCCGTAGGCGCGGGTTCGATTCCCGGCTCTGCTACGAAATTTGAAAATTGATACGAGGGCTGGAACTGGGTCCACTCAGCCTTGGGAGGCCAAGTGAGTAGAGGGTGGTTCGATTCCCTCTTCAGCCATCCTCGAAGTGGTTTTCCGTGGTTTCCCACTTCTTCTCCAGGCAAATGCCGGTATGGTACTTAACTCTAAGGCCACGGCCGCTTCCTTCCCTCTTACTTGTCTATCCCTTCCAATCTTCGCATTCCCCCACAGGGCCCGTGTTCAGCATAGCAGGTGAGACATCCTGGGCGAGGTACTGGTCCTCCTTCCCAGTTTTATCCCCAGGCCCCAAGTCTCACACTCCAGGACACTGCCCTAGAGGCGGTAGAGGTGGGATCTCTCGCTGTGTCCGAGGGCAAACCAACCCTGAAGGGTAAACCGATTAAGAAAGAAAAGAAAGATTATTTTTATTACTTTTTATTTTTATTAAAATATTTCGATACTTTCAAAAATGAACTACTGAAATTATTATTATTATTATTATTATTATTATTATTATTATTATTATTATTATTATTATTATTATTATTATTATTATTATTATTATTATTATTATTATTATTATTTCATTTATCAAACATGTATCCCTGATATGCACACGTTCTCCTCTCCCTATCCCTGTTACCACAAGAATGCGAAAATGATTTATTATTCAGAAATATTTTTGCGGTGTGGTAGTGGTGGTGATTATTGTTTTCAGAGGATGTACAATTATTATTATTATTATTATTATTATTATTATTATTATTATTATTATTATTATTATTATTATTATTATTATTATTATTATTATTTCATTTATCAAACATGTATCCCTGATATGCACACGTTCTCCTCTCCCTATCCCTGTTACCACAAGAATGCGAAAATGATTTATTATTCAGAAATATTTTTGCGGTGTGGTAGTGGTGGTGATTATTGTTTTCAGAGGATGTACAATTATTATTATTATTATTATTATTATTATTATTATTATTATTATTATTATTATTATTATTATTTCGGATATTGGCCATCTAAGGACTACGGAACTTAACCCTGTGCATTCATCTTCACTTCCAATAGTCTTTCAACTTTTTACTCTGCTGCTTTCTCCTCTCTTGTGTCCAGATGTTATCTTTCCTCTTCTCCTTCTGAAAACCTTGGAATTTTGCGTGAAACTTTTGAAAGTTGTTCTGCCTTGTATTATATCGTCTGTTAATCCAATTTCTGTCATATCTCTTTTTACTCCTTGAATCCACTTTTTGCCATTCTTGCTCTTGTAAATATGGCTGAACATTCGTTTTGTCAATCTACTGTTATTCATCCTCATGTGACCAAAAATTTATTCCTCCTCTTTCTGATCGTGTCCGAAATGCTTTCATTTTCTTCATCCTCGTATAGATCTTTATTCCTTCTATGTCTATGCTCTCCTTACTCCGTTTCAATGGTCCCCGCATTTTCATCAACATTTTCCTTTCCTTTTTCTCTATCTCTTCTATTTCACCGGTTTTCGTAGAGAACATTCATTCTCTGGCATTCAGACTCCCTGGTTTGATTATTGTGTTACAATGTTACTTTTAGTTTTCCTTAAGATATTCTTTTCCTTGTAGAGGTATCTTTAGTCAGTTGGTATGCTAGTTACAGTGTTCTTGCTCTTGATCTGTTCGCATCCTTATAGAGTCCATTAATCTGAATCACACTCAAGAAAATGGAAATTTCAACACCATGAAGGCACTGGTCGTTTGTGTTGATTTTCAAGATATAGAACGATGCCATGTAGGTATGTAAACGATGAAAGTTTCAGACCCATTGGATTGTTGCTACAGGTCTCCCCACGTGATTGGTCGAGGAAGAATCAACTCCAGTATACAGACTCAGGTGTAGTGTAGTTGACTTGCAGTCTGTGCAGTGAAGTGTTCCCCGTCAAACATGCTTCGACGACAGAGAAGAGCACGCTATCAACAACTGTCGCCGTTTGAGAGGGCTCGGATAATTGGGCTGTGTGAGGCTGGATTATCGCTAAGGACAGTCGCTGCACGTGTTGGCCGACAGGCATCTACGGTACAACGTGTATGGCAGCAGTGGTCAAATGAAGGTACCCACACTCGTAGACCTGGCACAGGCCCAGCGCGACAGACGACTGTGAGAGAGGATCGCCGCATCATTCGGATGGCCCGGATGGAACCCCATGCAACAGCAGCGCAAATTCAAGCAGCTGTGGCACCCCACGTTACACAACAAACAGTTGGTAATCGCCTGCGTGCAGCTGGCTTACGAGCCCGTGTCCCTGTAGAAGGTATTCCATTGACCCCACAACAGCGACGTGTAAGGCTGGCTTGATGACGAGAAAGATCGACGTGGGTCGACGAATGGCATAGGGTCGTCTTTAGTGATGAATCGCGCTTCTGTCTTGCCCGCAGTGATCGCCGGAATCGTGTGCGCCGACGTACCGGGGAGAGGGGTCGCCCAGATCTTATTGTCGAGAGGCACACAGGGCCAACATCAAGCATTATGGTCTGGGGAGCTATTGGCTTTAGTGTGAAATCACAATTAGTGTTTGTTGAGGGCACTATGACTGCTCGACAGTACGTTGATAGGGTACTCAATCGAGTGGCTGTCCCTTTGATGGCGAACATTGCTAATGGGATGTTTCAGCAGGACAATACCCGGGTTCACACTGCACGCATCTCCAGAGAAGCTCTCCACGACATCACAACCTTAGAATGGCCGGCCAGATCCCCGGACCTCAGTCCTATTGAGCATGTGTGGGACTTGATGGGTCGACAACTGGCCAACCGTCTTCAGCCACCCACAACTCTGGAACAGCTGACCCGTGCAGTGCAGCAAGCATGGGCCACAATTCCTCAGGAAGCAATCCAGGGCCTTATTGACTCCATGCCTCGACGAATTCATCAATGTATTGCAGCTCGTGGTGGGCACATCCTGCATTGATTGCTGTCCAAACTTGCGGTCAGAGGGATCTGAAAGTGTAATCATAGAATCACAACTGAACACTCGTCCCGCATGTTCAATTGCAGCAACGTAGCACTACTCTTTCTGGGTGTTGCAATTTCCATTTTATTCAGTGTATTTCACCCAGGTACAGTATTTAAATTTATTAACCCTGTTGAATTTTTCGTACTCTGTTTTTAGTGTTGTGGATGAATCTTTAAAATTATTCATGAATTTAGTCTTCTCAAAAGTTATCTGAAGTCCAAATTTTTCCTGCAATGTTTGTCAGAAGGTTGGTTTATTCTAAGGCAGTCTCTATAATTGCAGAGAGGACTGCTATGTCATCAGCGAAGGCCAAACAGTTTACACCAACCCCTTTGTGCTTTGAACATAATGTTATTTCATGATGGAATCCCCTTTTTTGAGTTTCTCTTCCCATACTCTTTCTACCTTTCCCAAGACGCTATAGAAAAGAATCGGGGAAAGTCAATGTCCCTGCCTGACACCGTTTTTAATTTCAAATTCATCTGAGATCTCTCTCATAAATTTCACCCTGGACTTTATTTCAGTGAGAGTGTGACTAATTATTTTGGTTGGTTTTTGTGTATTGGGTTCAATGGTAGGAGTACGTGGCACTATAGGTAGGTTTTTTAATGAATTTATGGAACACATTCGTCTTACAGAAGTCCAGAATCATTCTTTTTTTGGTAATCGCCAGTTTACGAGGATCTTTGTCTATTTTAAAATCGCATCTGTATTCACAGTATTTACATGTATATCCCCGTTAATATCCTAATAATGAATGTATTGTTCTTTATTTTTTTTTTTTTAATTTCCAAATGTTTAATGCTGTGCACAATTCCTCAGGAAGCAATTTTTTTAATGTAGTTAAACTTAGTCCTTGTAGAAATCCAGAATGTCTGGAAAGTCATTGAGTTTCTCAATAAATATATGTTGAAATGAAATGAAATGTCGTATGGCTTTTAGTGCCGGGATATCCCAGAATGTGTTCGGCTCGCCAGGTGCAGGTCTTTCTATTTGACTCCCGTAGGCGACCTGCGCGTCGTGATGAGGATGAAATGATGATGAAGACAACACATACACCCAGCCCCCGTGCCGTTGGAATTAACCAATTAAGGTTAAAATCCCCGACCCGGCCGGGAATCGAACCCGGGACCCTCTGAACCGAAGGCCAGTACGCTGACCGTTCAGCCAACGAGTCGGACAATAAATATATGTTCTGTTTCTTGATGAATACGTATTTTTTACCTCTTCACCGAAGTCCCAATCCCATTAATGGCTGTGACAATATGGAAGCTTCTAAGGTATGTGTGGTGCTGAGTAATGCCATTCAGAGCACAACTAGTGTTCCTGAATGTTATGAAAAGTGATAGGCTAATAACACGGTCAGTCGTGCTCCAATAACACTTTCGGGCCCACTGAGGAAAGCAACGGCAAACTATCTAACTCCTCATCTTGTCTAGTACGCCTCATTTTGGCGCCGCCATCGGTTTTTGTGGTTTTCTTAAACTGCATAACCTGCTATTTGAGGATCCAACCACCCTTCGAGCTGATGACCTAACAGATAGACATTCAGAAGAAAATATTTGTCATTTCATAATGCTTCTCTTAAAGAGAAATTATTAATAAATGCCTTCGGTAATGAAAAAATAATATTTAACAACGTCACTCAGTCGAGCTTATAAAAGTCCACAGCTCTTCAGGCAAGCAACTCATTGTTGAAAACATCCTAGGGATATGAGCTTCGAATTGTAGTTAATAAAATATAATAATGTATGAAAATACATTCTTTATTTATTCCTAAAAACTACAATTATTTTATTAATCATCATTATCCTGTCGATTAGATTAGTACTTTGCCCTTTTCTATCATTACGAGCGCTGATGTGAGTCAATGCATTTTAAGCACCACTACGAGTGCTAATGTAGGTCAATGCAGTTTCAGTTCAGCCCTACATTCAGTGTGGACATTTTTCAAAAATCAAAAAAATACCTCAGAGCATTAAACAGAGGAACACATTGCAGAAAGCATTATGTGAATAAGTTAATTTAACTAGGATTTGAATCTAAAAGAAAACGAGTAAAGAAACAAGCGAGTTTAGGCTGTTTTTCTGCAACTGAATTAAGGCTGTAAGTGATTTTCTAAATTTGTCTTTTTAGTTCAATAGTTCTATCCAAGACTCAAAACTTGAAACCTTTCTGGGTCCTTTAGACCTTCAACTTTCGGCACAATTGAGGAAATTGCTCAATTTGATGTTCTTCGTAATATGGGGACTTCTACTTTGTCTGCTAAGAAATGTTTTAAATATTAAAAGGAATGAATAAACAAATAAAAACAAAAAGAGAGAGTGACTTTTTTCCCTTACATGTACTGTATTGGGATTTTACTTGTTTTGTTTCGCTTGTTTTGATTCCACACCTATTTGAATATTTGGTTGCATATTGATTTAAACGCAGCCATCACAACATCAGTGTTGCCAGCTTAGCGGATTTTCCGCTAAATTTGCCGGAATTAGAAGACTGTCGGCGGAGAAATATATCATTAAGCGGACAGCGGATTTCTGGGCGGAAATCTAGATTTATTATAGCGGAATTTAGTGTTTTATCCATTTTACGTTTTTTAAAAATTTGTACTCCAGTCTCTCTCCGAGCTATTCCGTATTTCTTATCAGGAGCTAGCATCATATGAAGAAAACATGTTATTTGGATTTGATGTTATGAGATCATTGTATCATAAATTTATAATGCGTGGGGAAAAGGTACTTATCTCTTAGTTGACGAATGACGACAGATAGTGAAACTCTCAGAGAGTAGCATTTATATTTATGTTATGAAGGAAGACCGTTTAATGAACTGGACTGTTCTGTGTGTGGCCCTTCAGGTAGGGGATTTACCTAGTTTGCACCCGGCAATTAAACGCCTACAAGGTTTAGCTCGCCGGCTCGCAGGCAGCGAGTTAATCTCAGTGGAACTCACAGATCAGGTGAGTGCAGATATTTATTATTATTATTATTATTATTATTATTATTATTATTATTATTATTATTACTCCTGCTGTTCGTTTTTATTGCTCATTATTTGAGATCGGATTTCTTGGCGGAATTTTAGCGGTTTTTTAGTAGTATGTAGCGGATCTTGAAAAAAATAAGTTCGCAACACTGCACAACATACGTTCTTCTTCTCCAAGCCTTCATTGAGTTGTGCGGGTTACGAGAGAGCTGTCTATCAAACCCGCCACGCCAGAACAGTTAGTTAATTTACCATGCCTGAGTCCTAAGCTGTGTCGAGTAATTCTGACCGTACACGATCCTGAATGAAGACTTGAGTGCGTGCTGTCAATGAGCTCAAATGCACAGCCTGCTAGATTCTGTTCTGCCGTAGTTTAGTTGTGCATCTGTGCATGAATGTGATGCTACATTTATTTCAGTCGCTATGTGCGTTCGTCGCAGGCGCAATTCACTAGTGTCACCTAAATGTTCAGGTATTAGATCGTGCAGTAAATATGCCATGCCGATTTTTCCTATCCTGCACGACCTGAAATCAAACCAGGAACGCCTTTCCTCTCGGGGAATTTTATTGTTCTGTACACTTTTGGATTTACCTAGTAATTCTCCGAGTTTAAATCCGTCGTAAGTGTCTGGTGTTCGGAATCTTACAAAATAAAGCTGTCACTACTGAAACCCTGCTACATAAAATATAATTCCTTATTGGAACCGCAATGAATTAGCTACAGCATCCTAGTCTTGCACTGAGAGTATGACTTTTAGACAACAGCAATAATTACAGCTTGACATGGTCTAGTAAAAGAATAGTCCTACAATGTTGCTTAATCCTTTTCTAACTATACTCATACGATGATATAGGTAAGAAAGCGTGTAAAATTGCACTTGCTCATTATGTCAATTACAGTGACATTTTCCCAAAAAATAAAACAAAGAAGGTTTTTATATTGAATCTATTGAGTATAGAAAGCTACTGAAACAATGTAAGATTCATTTAGTCATGAAAATTCAAGAGTAATGTATTCATTAACTTTAAGAAAATGTTTTGCTCTCGAATGGGAGAATCATCCGGAGAAAGTGTGACTTTACCTCAGACATACTCCTGAACTCAAACTGTCCGACTCGTCGGGTGAATGGTCAGCGTACTGGTCTTCAGTTCAGAGGGTCCCGGGTTCGATTCCCGGCCGGGTCTGGGATTTTAATCGTTTCTGATTAATTCTTCTGGCTCGGGGACTGGGTATATGTGTCCGTACCAACAATATCCTCATCATATTCAGACCAACCACCACAGAAACACGCAATATTGATTACATCCCTCCATATAGGGTTGGCGGAGGAAGGGCATCAGGCCGTAAAAACAGGACCAAATCCATATGTGCGACGCAGTTCACACCCGCGACCCCACAGGTGTGGTAAAAAGCGCTAGCAAAAGAAGAAAGAAGGTACTTGTGAACTAAAACTCCCAAAGGAATACTAATTCCTCGCGTAGTCGAACTAACAGGCCAGACCATAAAGAAAGAAAGAAGCTCAAATGCAAGGCGTTGATCTTAGTATTCATTGTACTGAGAGGTTCCAGATCGTGAAGGCAGAGGGTTCCTTAATTACCCTGGCATTGTTAATTACAAATGTGGCCACCACGCACCTGATGGCGCTCTGCACGATCTCAGCCTCCTGTGATAAATGATGATGCGGCCGTTAGTGTGGGAAAGGTCACTTGCGTCTTAATTTCTTAAGTAGCCAAACAACTAGAGCAACAAAGCGCCTTTCTTTACAGTATTTAATGCTACTCTAACTTAACGTGGTGTTTTAATGTCCAATCGTCCTTTAAGTAGCATAATGGATGTTTCGCTTTCCACTATTGAAAGAAGTAAGTGCATTCGCAGAAATCTTATCATTCAAGATATGTTACAATTAAGATCAGGTCAGGCTGAATGGTTAAGGCCTGATTTTCTGAGTCGAAGATATGGGTTCGATTCCGACTCAGACTGCTGTTATACGAAACATGTGAGACGATTTCTGCGGGAATTTTCCGACTCTTCGACGTCTTCGTAAACCATCAACGTAGTTAGCAGTACATAAAATCAGTCTTCTCCAGCATGAATTCTCGTTGACACGCGAGGTCGGTGATGCGAATCCGTTTCCTCCATTCATTCCTATTGAACACCATGTCCTCCTTGAACTCCCGTTCTTTGAGATGCGAGATGACGTAGTCCTTCCATCTCCTCGGGAGGAGGCATATTTAAGAGGCTCCTTCCCATGTAATCACACATTATTATTATTATTATTATTATTATTATTATTATTATTATTATTATTATTATTATTAATATTATTATTATTCTTTCATTCTTCGTTTCGGCCTACTGTGGACCACGTTATTTCAACCATTTGCATCCTTGAGCTTTTAATTCTTCCCCAGTACTCACGCATTCTCGTTCTGTGAGCCTCCTTTCTTTCATCAGTCCACTTCTTGCCCGTTTTCAACTTTGGCCTTTCTTGGAACCTCTTGTATTCCTGGAGCTTTTTGTGGAGAGAAGCACGTTTCTGGATGTCTTCGAGTGTGATTCCTATTTCTTGAAGGTCTTTTTCAACTTCGATAAACCAGGGTCCCTTGGTTTTCTTGTTAAGAAAGTAGGAAAAGATCCTATTGGTCTGTCTCTGTGTGCTCATGCGTGCTATATGGACATAAAAATTAATCCTCCTTTTCCGAATCGTGTCCGTTATCCTCTCCATATGCTGGTACAGATCACTGTTGTGTCGTCTCCTGTACTCACCATTTTCTTTGATTGGTCCAAGAATCTTTCTCAGGATTTTTCTTTCTTTAGCTTCTAGCTTCTCCATCAGACCTTTTCTGTTCATTGCAAGGCATTCTGCTGCGTACAGTGCTTTCGGGCGTACAAC
This sequence comes from Anabrus simplex, assembly GCF_040414725.1. Lineage (NCBI taxonomy): Eukaryota > Metazoa > Arthropoda > Insecta > Orthoptera > Tettigoniidae > Anabrus > Anabrus simplex. The sequence continues at coordinate 184,749,711 of NC_090265.1, forward strand.
CGAACAATAATGCCTAAGCTTGGTGTTGATGGACACTGATCTTTTGTTGTAGACATTCCTAGTCAGCTGATATGCCACCTCCATCTTGTTGATTCTGCACATGATTGCTTCTTTCTCAGAGTTGTTAGGTACTATCCACTCGACTAAGTACTTAAACTTTTCCACCTGCTTAATTATTCCTTGTTCCACAATGAGCTCTCTGGGAGCTGGCTTGATGTTGGTTATAAACTCTGTTTTTTGGAAAGAGATTTGGAGGCCAGCTTTTGCTGCTTGGATTATTATTACTATTATTATTATTATTATTATTATTATTATTATTATTATTATTATTATTATTATTATTGGGTGCGTGATTACCTTCCTGGCTTCCCACCCAGAAGGCTGAGGTTCATATCCCGATCAATCCTGGGTCGATATTTTCAACTAAAGAATCACGTGGCATCAGGAAGGGTTGAGTGGTCGATTCCTTTCTATATCTTCTCCAGTCTACATCAGGAAGTCTACCCTTCCAACTACTGACCATGCCCAAAAATGATTAACTTTAAAGGTATAGGCTTAAAGTTTCAACATGACTACACCGTTGGTATTTGTTAACTACTGTATGTAAATAAACGCAAGCAAGCGTCTAGTTTCACGTGATTATTGGTATCGTGATCGTGGCAATGGGTCGTTGAAGTTCTGAGATGCTTACTATCTCACCAGAGAAGACAAGGCTGGAGCTGTGGAAGAAGAGGATCCCCTTCGCGGATGGATGTCAGAAGCTGACCAATTACCACCTGGACATAATGAAAGCTGGCTGGTGTAAATCCCTGAACAGGTTACGATCAGGAGTGGGAAGATCCGGGGATAACTTGAAGAAATGAGGGTTTAGCACAAGTGATACAAGATGTGAATGTGGACAAGAACAAACCACGAGCCACATGTTTCAATGTCTTCTGTGCCCAACATCTTGCACAGAGGACGATCTCCTACAAACCACTCCGAGTGCATTGGACATTGCAAAATACTGGTCACGTGTAAGATCTCACATGTTACGTTTCGTGTACTTCAAGCTAAATTGTACATTAATCGTAAAAAATGTGTATGTCTTCTACTCGGGTATAATAATAATAAAAATGATAATAATAATAATAATAATAATAATAATAATAATAATAATAATAATAACAATAATGGAATACGAACCACAAGAATATTCATTTTCATAAAAAATTCCCACATGCATCAGGGAGGTTCAAACAATTAGCCTATCACTACAGTGAGAAACCAGAGACAGAGTGAATATTACACTCCACTAGCTCACTGTAACTACAGTGGGCCACCATAGAATTAGGAATTTGAACGAAACAATTCATTTTCGCACAAAAATTCTTCATTCATATCTCATCATCATGATCATCTGTTTACCCTCCAGATTCGGTTTTTCCCTCGGACTTAGCGAGGGATCCCACCTCTACCGCCTCAAGGGCAGTTTCCTGGAGCTTCAGACTCTTGGTCGGGGATACAACTGGGGAGTATGACCAGTACCTCGCCCAGGTGGCCTCACCTGCTATGCTGAACAGGAGCCTTGTGGAGGGATGGGAAGATTGGAAGGGATAGGCAAGGAAGAGGGAAGGAAGCGGCCGTGGCCTTAAGTTAGGTACCATCCCGGCATTTGCCTGGAGGAGAAGTGGGAAACCACGGAAAACCACTTCCAGGATGGCTGAGGTGGGAATCGAACCCACCTCTACTCACTTGACCTCCCGAGGCTGAATGGACCCCGTTCCAGCCCTCGTACCACTTTTCAAATTTCGTGGCAGAGTCGGGAATCGAACCCGGGCCTCCGGGGGTGGCAGCTAATCACGCTAACCACTACACCACAGAGGCGGACTTCATTCATATCTACTGGTGATATTTAACCAATTCAGACCTAAATTATTTCGAAATATAAAAATATTAATTTTTACGAAAATGGAAGGTCTCAAAATGTGAATGATCCTTTAAAAGAAGTAAATGTTAGTTTTACAGAACATCATTACTTACACTAACTGATCTACTCTAAACCGTCCTATAAGTGTTCCCCAGATACACTGCACACAAGTGGTCTTTATCAAAGCTCTAACTTTGCAGGGAGACTCTTTACCATAATTATGTCGAAACGTCTGAGGAGGAATGGCAGACTATTCTTTCTTCAGAACTGTCGATAGTGTAGTTAACGATGTGGGTCGTTGGGGGGCAGGAGCGAATTCGCCGTACTTCTTCTACCCAGAGGTCTTCGATACAATTGAGGTCGTGCCCTTACGCTGACCAGTCCATGTCAGGAAACTTACTATCCAAAAACCACTCACGAGCAGACCTCGCTTTATGGCAGGGAGCAATGTAACACACATCTCCGAAATGGTCCTCTACCGTAGACAACACCCAGATGGTCAAAATGCCCTCACATAATTCCATCTTTAAGGGACTCAGTAGTATTATGAGATCACCAAATTCCTTCCATAAAAAACCTTACACATTGTCACCCTACCTCCATCAGATTTCACTGTGGCCAATGTATAAGCTGGTATATATCGTTCGCCTGGCATTCCCCACACCCAAAAATACTCCCACCCTACTGCCAGATAGCGTGATTCATCTCTCCAAATCAAGCGTCTCCAGACGGCTAGTGGCGTGGCGCTGTTTACACCTCCAAACACGGTGATTAATATTTACCGGTGATCTGTACAGTTCAGGGAAGGGCACCTAGGCATTGAACCCTAGTATTCGATATCTTTTAACGTACAGTCAGAGTTCACATGCGATGGTATCGCATGGTATCAAGCGATTTTCCCGTGGCACCTTCTTCATTGCTTGATGGTCCCTGTCGGTCAACAAACGTGGCCTTCCAGGCCGTGGTTTTGTTATGGTTGTGTCTTCCTGTATCTACTTTATATTCAAATCCCAGACAGTCGACTTGGACAACCTCAGAAAGTTGAAGATGTGACTGACTGCTAATTGATGAGGCAACCAACAACCATTTCACGTTCGAATTTACTAAGCTCTCTTGCTCAGCCCTTTCCCTAGACATCTCATAGCACTAAAAGAAACAGTTTTTCTTTCTTCGGGGAGAAGGGGCCCCCGAATTCCTCACCCTCCACGTGGCGATCAACACAAGCTATATCGTCTCCGACATGTTGTTATTTCTAAGAAGAGAAAGAGGCTGCAGTGAGGGTTGGAAAGTGGTGATACTAAAGGACGTATCGTGCCTGTCCCCATGTTAGACATGTTACCAGGCAGATTTGGTGTTATATTTCGTGGTACTGGAGGTTGGTGATTAAGACTAGAAGTTAACCTCGTAGAACGATTGTGTGATATGAAGTAAAATACTTCAAAGAACTTGGAAAGACGTGCTAATCAAATATTAAAAGTATGTCTCAGGTCATTAGACATGTAATGAAGGCTGAAGGTGGATGGATGTATTAAATACTGAATAAAGTCTAACTGCTGAAAAATGATGAATTGACAATATTCTTGAATGTTCGCTGTAAGAGTAGTCTTATAAATATGTTGCAAACTGTGCTTAAAAGTCTAAAAGCTACTACTTTGTTGGACATCCACGGTGGATACAGTTATAATGGGTTATGGGAACTATCTTGAGTTGTTAATAATAATGTTATTGGTTTTGCGTCCCAATGTGGTCTATTCCTCCATTTCAAGTTGAAAAACATTCATCAAACCAATAGTACTTCAGCTTGACTTCATTGTATAGGTTACCATCATATTAATATGTCCCACATCCGGGAGATAGTGGGTTCGAACCCTACTGTCGGCAGCCCTGAATATGGTTTTCCGTGGTTTCCCATTTTCACACCAGGCAAATGTTGGAGCTGTACCTTAATTAAGGCCACGGCTGCTTCCTTCCCATTCCTAGGCCTTTCCTATCCCATCGTCGCCATAAAAAAATATATCCCACACCGTAAGAGAACGACAGAAGTGTTCCTTTTTCTCTTCTAGTGGCTGGTCATTTTACTACATACAGCTACACTGTGTAGACGTGAACTCTTTCCTCATTGTTTGGTATACCTTCGTGACTTGCCCTAACGGACTGGCTAACCCGTGGTCGCCCTCGGCGCAACACATGCTCACTTGTTATCTGCTATTAACGACAATTATTCTCCCGCCAAAACAAGTTCTACAAATGCTAGAATTATGTTATGATAGGACAACTTAACAAGCACTTCTCACAGTCTTATTACTTCTATCTCCTTCAGCTGACACAGCAAAATATTGTACAAGCAATAAATTAATTTTTATTTCATATCATTACGTTTTTCTTCACAGAACGAAGTATTTATAGACACAATTTTAATACGAAAACGTGGTACTGTGGTTAGAATAATGGTGTTGATAAATATACTGTTCTGATGTATATAAACATTATGAAAATTGTATTGAAGGATTTATTTGTAAGTAGACCTGTCTCTATTTTAATTATCGTTGACAAATCGCCATACTTTCACGACAAGAAACTGACTGAAGCAAGGTTTTTCTATAACTAGATAAAGAGCACTTACTATTGAAACTTTCCTCTGATGTCCAAATTTAAACACCCACTCTAAATTTAAAATGAGTCATGGGGCCAAAGCGACCTCAGAGAAGTTGAGGAAAGTTATGATTATTATTATTATTATTATTATTATTACGGATATTTCCGTGGTGTAGAGAGGGGAAGAAGCGTAAGGGGGTAAATTACTGAACAAAGCACGAACCAAAAGTAAAATTTGGCGGATTTATTTTTCAAGTATCTTTTTTCTTTTCGTTTCTTTCCTTCTTTCTTCTTTTCTTTGAAATTCCTTTAAAACAAAAACAAAAACAACAACAACAAAGGATAATCAACAAGATAAAATTGAGAACAGATATGTTTAGAAGTTTGATTAATTCACAACTGGGGAGACGCGATTTCTCTCAATTTCCACTACACAACACAAGACATTAGTGGGAATAATATATATGTCTCTTTGTCATCATTCAGCTAGGCACTAGCTTTTACAAAATTAAGTCATCTGTCAGAGGGAATATAGAATTTTAATCTGTTCAAAAGAAGAAGCCGCAGCTTCTAGAATAAAGTTATGCAGAAGGAAACAGAATCCTCAAATTTAAATATACTTCAAATCAGAAGGGACTAGATCCCTGAGCCACAGGTGGTCTACTCTTCCATTTCAAGTTGAAAAATATTCAGTTACAAGTTAAGTGCCCTAAAGGGCTTCGAATTTACATACATAAATGAATTCAAATAAATGACATTATTATTACCTATTATTATTATTATTATTACCTATTATTATTATTATTATTATTATTATTATTATTATTATTATTATTATTATTATTATTATTATTACAAGGCGTCCAGTGCTAAACAATGGTTATACGCGTTCCTTAGAGGACAAAACGCATTATATGCACACATATAATAATCATGATAATAATAATAATAATAATAATAATAATAATAATAATAATAATAATAATAATAATGGCATATGGCCTGTGGAGAGGCCTGGTGAAGGTCTTTCGAGTGGTCGCCTTATAGACGACCTGTGTGTCTGTGAGAATGGGGCTTTGTGTGTGATGAATTCTAATGCTGAAGACGGCATGCATACCAAGCCCCAGCCATCGGAATTAACTAATGAAAGTTAAAATCCCCTACACGGCCGGGAATCGAAACCGAGACCCTTGGATTAAAGGCCAACACGCTGACCATTTAGCCACTTATTATAAAGGAACAGGACGTATAGTGAAAAGGTACAAAATCACTCATACCAACATGTTATAAGATATAATTGCTAAATCAAATAATATCAGCCAATATCAATCAAGAATTATTGATCTGAATTTACGGCTGTCGCGCAGGTGGTAGATTCTCTATCATTTTTTTACCTAGTAATTTCTTAACTGATTTCAAAGAACTTGGAAACTTATCGAACATTACTTCTGATAAAGTATTCCAACCACTTTCTCGTCATATAATCGAATATTTGCCACATCCTTTCTTCTTGAATTCCATCTTCATACTATGATCTTTCCTAACATATTTTGATCTTTCCTACCTTTAAAAGTTTCACTCAAGCTTATTCGTCTATTAATGTCATTCCACGCCATCCCTCCACTGATAGCTCAGAACATACCGCTTAGACGAGCAGCTCATTTCCTTATTCCCAAGTCATCCCAGGACATTGTTTGCAATATTTTCGTAACGCTACACTTTTATCGGAAATCACGCGGAATAAATTATGCGACTTTCCTTCGAAATATTTTCTAATTTACATATCAAAAATCATGTTGTTTGTCCCCCACACTGGAGCTATACTCTATTTCCCAAATTGCCATTTTCAATAAAACCTAAAAATAGCTTGCTACACTGTGTCACCACTGTCAGGATGAGAGAGTGACTCCAGAAATCTTACTCCATTTCCTATGGAAAGACATAATTATCTATTCCACTGGGAATCTTGAAATTAGTGAACAATTAGACAGGAAGAGGAGCTCACTAGTACACTGGGTGTGGAAATAGCTCCAGCCCTGCAGGAGCTCAATAGAATTCAACCCTTTCGACATTATTAGAACAGTTATTTTCAAACATGGCTCGCTTCTGGGAGATAACTTAGCGAAATGTCAACTTTCCTGCCACCTGGGCGACTGCCCTAAATGCAGATCAGTAGTGTCTGATGATGATTGATTGATGATTGGACAGGTGTCTTATCTGGGGTGGCTATGATTTGCAGAGTGGAGGCCCCAAGGATACGTACCAAGTAGACATTTTCCAGAAGTTCAAGTGGAAAACCATGGTAAAACATTACGATGACAGAGGACTGGGATTACAATATACCCCTGGTCATTTATGAAAAGAAAACTGCAGATTGTACTTGAATATGATTGGCCATAATGCGATCATAGTCGCAAGACTTCAACTTCCACGTGAAATGCAGACCAAAGAGATATGACTTACCGCCTCCACTCAGTTGTCCTCACGAGACTGCTTGCACCTCGTTCAAGACCTGACACCTCGAACCCATGATCTTTGGGATTAGATGTATGGTACGTTCTCCGAGATCGCATATTATAATTATTATTATTATTATTATTATTATTATTATTATTATTATTATTATTAAGTGGTGGTGGTGGTGGTGATTATTGTTTTAGAGGAAGTACAACTAGGCAACTATACTCTATTACCACTAATCAGAAGGAAAATGAAAGAGGTCCGAAAAATGAAGGTATCGGCAAAAGAAAGACACGGGCAACCAAGGGCGTGAAAATGAAAGAATCCGTAGGCCGCGTAAATATAATACCCTCGTAATAGGGAAAAGAACTTGAATTGACCAAGGGAGGACGGATGGGGTAAATGAAAGTGAGGAGCCTGGCACAAGTGAGTAGAAGCAATGCCAGGACTCAGCTCAGGGTCCCGTCGTCGAAAAACCAAGCTCCCAATCTAAGAGCCTCTGGGGCCCTTTTAGTTAATGAAAGTTAATGAATGAAATGAAATAACGTGGCTTTACAATACAATAATGCCAAGTTTCTTCCAGTTTTATATAATGTTATCCTTAAAGTTTTCAGTTTTACAGGATACAATGAAGATGTTAAAGAATTTGGAAGGGAACTCGATTATTGGAATTAGTTGACAATTTACAGGCTCTTATTTACAAGAAATGTATTATGTTTTAGCAGATTTATCAGAAGGAAAGTGAAAAGTCAACTAATAGTAAACTAATACAATCAATCAATCAATCAATCAATCAATCAATCAATCAATACTGATCTACATTTAGGACAGTCGCCCAGGTGGTAGATTCCCTATCTGTTGTTTTCCTAGCCTTTTCCTAAACGATTTCAAAGAAATTGGAAATGTATTGAACATCTCCCTTGGTAAGTTATTCCAATTCCTAACTCCCCTTCCTTTAAATGAATATTTGCCCCAGTTTGTCCTCTTGAATTCAAACTTTATCTTCATATTGTGATCTTTCCTATTTTTATAAACGCCACTCAAACTTATTCGTCTACTAATGTCATTCCACGCCATCTCTCCTCTGATAGCTCGGAACATACCACTTAGTCGAGCAACTCGTCTTCTTTCCCCCAATTCTTCCCAGCCCAAACTTTGCAACATTTTTATAACGCTACTCGTTTGTCGGAAATCATCCAGAACAAATCGAGCTGCTTTTCTTTGGATTTTTTTCCAGTTCTTGAATCAGGTAATCCTGGTGAGAGTCCCATACACTGGAACCATACTCTAGTTGGGGACTTACCAGAGACTTATATGCCCTCTCCTTTACATCCTTACTACAACCCTTAAACACCCTCATAACCATGTGCAGAGATCTATGCCCTTTATTTACAATCCCATTTATGTGATTACCCCAATGAAGATCTTTCCTTATATTAACACCTAGATACTTACAATGATCCCCAAAAGGAACTTTCACCCCATCAATGCAGTAATAAAAACTCAGAGGACTTTTCCTATTTGTGAAACTCACAACCTGACTTTTAACCCCGTTTATCAACATACCATTGCCTGCTGTCCATCTCACAACATTATCGAGGTCACGTTGCTTTTGCTCACAATCTTGTAACTTATTTATTACTCTGTATAGAATAACATCATACGCAAAAAGCCTTACCTCTGATTCCACCCCTTTACTTCTATCACACTATACACATACATCATACTCATGCTATATTAAACGCATAGTTTCGGTATTATACTTGCATTACTATATTTTGTTATTATATTATCTTTCAATAAAATCGTATACAACTTTGTGATAAACATTTACTCGCAGTAATCTGTTATATAAACACATTTCTCCCTACTTTACGAAAAATGTTCCTTGTGATTAAATTTCTGTCACCAAGCAAAGCGTTGTCGTAGCTATTCCAAACCTGATCCTTTCGTGACCGAAGTGCGGTATGGTTGGCAGCATTGCCACAAGCACTTTTACCAGAGCGCGCCGCAAAGCGGGAAATACAGTTCCCGTGGGGTTATTGATTTATCCACGAGCGGAAAATGAGCAATAAGAGAGTCAACGTCGCCTTGTGGGTAGAAATGTTCGCATTATGTCACAATGCTGTGTACATTGTGTCAGAATACTACTGAAGAAGAGAAATGAACATCGCGTAACGGATTAAGCGAGTCATCGAAGCAGAACCCCAAGGCAGCGGACTCCCCGATCTTCAGCCGCCTTCTCGTTCCATTATATAGTTACATGGACTAAACCACTTCATGTACGAGTGTTAAGCTTTGATCCTTCATAAAGTATTATCTTTGAAACTTATTCCTTAACCATATATATACTCTGCTTCAGAATTTTTAAGTTCACCAATTAGATTCATTAATATTGCTATTAATTTTGGCAAAATTTGAATATAAAATCACTGTTGTTCTGCTCTCAACATGTGCTAGTTATTTTTACTAATTCGGTCTCTGTTTGAAAGGATTGTTATCACAAGTTGCATATAAATAAGGTTTCAGTTATCTTAGGCAGTCGATCTAAACATAGATCAGTAAAATTTGAATTTTGATTGATAAAGTCAGTGTCGTCCGAGGGAAAAGCCAACCCTGAAAGGTGAACGGATTAAGAAAGTAAGAAAAGTCATGTCTTTAAAATATCAACCCTCAATAGGACATTTTTCATAGAGGTTATCGACATGAAACCCCACAAAGGGTTCTAATCTTAAAAAGGTAAAGTGGCGACCACGGACCCATAGCTGATACTGGAATTCCTACCCTTTACTTGTTACAGGTTGCTCATTTTCATCTTTCCCATATGATTTCTTTTGGTCAACTTCGGTTCTCTTTCGATACCACCGATATTAGGCATTTTTACGCCCTTCATGCCCATTCGTTTGTTTTTTTTATTTGCCCACTGCTTAATTCTTCGACGAAGGCAGAACTCTTCCATTTTATCCTCAGATATGTGTTGAGAGGTGATGAGATGCATTTCTCCTTAAGGGAATACGGAGCCGCCTATCTTGCCAATGTTAAATTTGTTTAATTCATGTTCCTTTTTCTCAGGATCTAATAAAGTTATGAAAATGACATTTATGTCACATTTATTCAAACCTTATTTGACGTACTGACGGAGCGTTTTTGTAATTGGACTTAAGGGGACTCAGATACATATTTTTTTAAACAGTCAATAAATAGAATAATTTTTTCCTTAAAAAATAGCCAGATCTCAAACAGTTTTATATAAATCAGGAAATCCCTCCGTTAAAATGTTAACCAATATGAGACAAACTAATGATGAAAATGACACAGCTCTGTGATAAATAGTCACCTAGGAAAAGGAACATACATTTGAAAAAATTGGAAACTGAGAAAACTGCAGTTAAAACTTTCCACACATATGATTTTATTGTTAGCGCAAGTTTAAATTAAAATTGTGGCAACTTTTAATTGTTAAACTATAATGTATTATACATCATTTTAAAGAGCAGATTCCAGAGATTCATAAAATATAAAAAATTATATTTTTGACCATTTTAACCGTTCCGTATCCCCTTAAAATAATCACTCCCACTGTCGGCAGCCTTGAAGATGGTTTTCCGTGGTTTCCAATTTTCACACCAGGCAAATGCCGGGGCTGTACCATAATTAAGTCCACGGCCGCTTCCTTCCAACTCCTAGGCCTTTCCTATCCCATCGTCGCCATAAGACCTATCTGTGTCAGTGCGACGTAAAGCAAATAGCAAAAAAAAAAAAAAAAAAAAGTCACTACATTGTAACATCCAAAACTATAAATTCTAATATAAGTTTCAGTTCCACAGGTTCCTACGTAAATCTGAACGCATCTGGAAAAAATAAAGAAACATCTACTACCTACAACCCTCAGTGAATCATCAGCGTAGATAAAAGTGAAGGTGGTGTAGGAGAGAGAAATAAGGTAGCCTGAAAATGAGTATTCTGAACATTTTTGAAAACGTTTCGTCGTTTACGAACCTAATCTTTTGAACGAGTATATTCAGCACACTTCGGGCGACGGTGTGCCATACCGGTGTGCATTTTTTCCCCTGTATGCTAAAGGTAAAGTTTTGTTTTCTTTCCGAGTACAGCGCATCGTTGCATACTGGTTCAACAAAGCACAGAATATGCTGCTCAGACATACATCTCCGTCCCTGTCAGAGATCTGTAACTAACAGGTGAGCTGCTATGTGGTTGAAAGGAAACATGCAATTACAACTGATAACATCGCCAGATAATTAACGACAAAATTGAAAAAGCAGCCCCATCTGTGGGTCAGTGCTGTGCCCCTCGCTTGGGTGTGTTTCGTAACTTTCATATTAAAGAAAACATGTTTGGCTCAATTGATATGTTTTAACTCGTCACATATCCGCCCCGTGGTGTAGGGATAGCGAGCTTGCCTCTTATCCGGAGGCCGCGGATCGATTCCCGGTCAGGACAGGGATTTTTATCTGGATCAGAGGGCTGGTTCAGTGTTCACTAAGCCTACATGATTACAGTTGCGGGGCTATCTGACGATGAGATAGCGGTTCCGGTCTAGAAAGTCAAGCATAATCTTATAAATAAAGTTGCAGGGGGTCCGCTGTCTGTAATTTAGTTTGTTTGCCAATTTTTCAGATATTTATCCGTTTTAGGTCAACTCAAGACCGAATCGGTAGTTTCTACTTTTCGTGTCTGTCTGTTTGTTTGTTTGTTTGTTTGTTTGTTTGTTTGTTTGTTTGTTTGTTTGTTTTTTCCACCATCACGGCAAAACGGCTGGATAGATTTCAACCAAACTTCATATTTGGAGTATATTCACCCCGAGGAAGGTTTCTATATGCATTTCATTTTAAAATCTTTGATTACACGGGGGTTTATAGGAAAACCAGAACGGTTTTCCTCCATTTTCTCTTATACTATTGATTTCCTGTAAACTCCGTGGACCGTATGTGAAACGTCTCTTCATTATAAACAACTTTGGTTATGTTCATAATTTACCTTACTATTCAAATGACGGAGAACTTTACTATTTTCTGCGGGTATCATGGTCTGCGTGTGTGACCGACAGACCGACAACGAACCTACAGGTTACCATGGCAACGTCTCTGACTGCTTGCCAGCAGGGAAGTAACGTATTGCCATTTTCCTCATCATACCTTTAAATTCATGGTTGTTCCTTGGGTAGAAGGCAAGAGAGGGCGTCAATCGGCCTGTCTGCGGGATATCGGCGGAATATCGTTGGAGTTTATAACCGTCCTCGAATAGCTTAAGTAATAACACCATTGGCCATCTTATCTGTTGACCTAAGAATGCTTGCGCCTAAATTTCTCCTCTGTTACCTCTTTCTTATATCCATAACTCACACCAGCATAATTTATTGAGAGGCATTTGATTTTCCAATACATTCACTTGGTATTTACATATTTGTCGTCATCCGGCTGTCCTCAGTTTTTAATCCATTTTCTATTAATTTCAACATTCTTTACTGAATTATTTTCTTCCTTAATTACACCGTATGTATGCGAGTGCTAATCCCGAAAGCTTGACACTCTTTCCTTTGAGGAAATATTCTAAGCTATGCAAATGTATAACTTTCGGCCCCGGAAAATATCGAAATATGGATATAATTTTAACGACGGTGCACGCCTTCGTTTCGGGATAATTGGTGGCTAATCTGTAAGTCTTACCACAAATCAGAAAGCACAATCGCCTTTCATTTTGGAGAGATCTACAACTTCGGTCCTATGACTTTTTATCGTATTTCTATTCCATACGTTAAACGTTATAGGAAAGATAGAATCAAGAAATTCGGCACGCACATTGGCATGACCAGTGGCAATGTGATAGCCAAATTTTATGATTCTATCTGTCACATGAGTATCGCAAATATAAAGTTGTATGCGAAAACTGTACAAAATTTCACACCCAATGATTCTAACTCAATCTAAACCATAAATATAGGAGATACGAGAAGATGTCATGGGACCAACCATGTAGAACACTGAAAGAGGCGTCTGATGGTGAGGTCCGTTTGCAGATATGTCGCAGAGTTTCAAAGCAGTAACTCTCGAAATAAAGGTCTGCACTTCTAGAGTGTGTCTGTACATTGACTATTTTGGCGACAATTCTGTACAGGTGTAATAATGACCATCTACATATTTTTAGCTTTGGTGTCTGTTTTTCTGCTTGTCTGTCTGTCTGTTTGTCTATAACTTGGAAACTACTGGATATATATCCACCAAAATTCATATTTAGAATCCACCTGTCCTTGGGTAGGTTTCAGGGCAAATATTGTTTCTAAATCCATGAAATGACTGGGGAGTTTATACGAAACTGAAACCGTGATTTTGCACTCCCACAAAATATACACAACCAAACTTAATAGAAATCTACCTGCCTTAAAGGAAATTAATTTTTAAACCTTTTTTCTCATGTGCATCATTTTGGTAAGAGGATTTGTAAGGGAGATATCATTAACCGGACTTAACTTAAGAACGGGCGCGTGTTGAGCGTATTTCTTACAACTTGAAAACTATTGAAGATATTTGAACCAAACTTTATATTTAGTATCCACCTTTCCAAAGGTAGATTTTAAAGGTCAATAACATTTCCTGTTCCTGGAATGGACTGGCGGTTTATAGGGAACCGAAATGGTGAATTTACTCTTACACAATATATAGAATACATGAACAACCTGACTGGAAATCGACCAAATTTGTTGGAAATCCATTTCTAAAATTTTTTTCAAGTGTATTTTTTCGACGGAAAGATTAATAAGGGAGATATCATGAATGGTCGGTTTTGCAGGGTAAGTCCAGCAGACATAGACCAAAAGGTGTTGTACGTGGAGCAGATTCCTTATCTATATAAGTAAAATCCTAACGACTGTGTGCCTGTACATTGACTATTTTGGTGAAATGTTCGCACAGCTACGCGTTTAAGGGGTAATAATAACAACCATCTGCATAATTTTTTGGTTTAGTTTCCTGAAAGTCCTAGTTTTAACCCTCCTCGCCAAAAATCCACATTGCGGCATAATCTGCCAGACGGACAAGAAAACAGAAATTTGGCAAAATTATACGTTTTAGCCTGTAACGGACAGAACATTTCCAAGAGCTTTAAATTTTTCACTTTTTCCCCGAAGAATATCGAAATATGAAGGCAATTTTAATTATGGTGCAGATCTTCGCGAAGTCCTATCACATAAGGGAATGCACAATCTCCATTCAATTTGAAGTGATCTACAACCTTGGTCTTATGACTTTTTGTTGTATCTGTATCCCTTTTACGTTTGATTTTTGTCTATTTCTCGACGTTAAGTAAATTTGGACTTTTCACATGCATAATTCATACTTTCAATCACTTATAAGAAAGATAGAATCATCAAACCCTACACGAAAATTGGCCCAGCCAGTAGCCATATGTGAGCCAAATGCTATATATGTAGCTGTCACATAATCATCTGAAAAGTAATGCAATGTGAGATAATCTTACAAAAAATTTACCCTATTCAACGTTTCTAACTCAATCGGACCCATGAAGAGATCAGATATCATACGACTAGCCATTTAAGCCGCTAAATTTGACGTCTTATGGTACAATCCTTTGTCGATGTGACGTCCGTTTTGCAGTAGTCAATCTGTAAATGAAGGTTTGCAATATTTTAAGCATGCATATACTTTCGTATGTCGATCTATAAATATTCACTGATGTCATCTTGTAGCGATCGAGAAGGGGTGTGTCTGCTATTGTAATCAGTACTCCCCACACCGACTTTGACTGGCAGTAGGAATGGGGTCCTTCTCCAATTCCTGTGTAACTGGCATTAATAAGGCAGCCCTACCATTGTAATGAATAATTCACTTCTCGATTTGACTTGCAGAAGGCAAGGGAGCATGTAGTTTTGTTCAAAACTCCCCTTGCCCGATTGTGTTTGGCTGTAGGCAAGCGTTCCCGCAATTATAAACAGTTCTACCCATCTAAAATGTGACTGGCATTAGGCATACTGGCCTGCTATTTTGATGGAAACTCACCAACTTGGTGTGACTGGCAGTAAGCTGGCTGGCAGTTGGAAAAGGGGCCTCTCATTATAATGATAACTGCACAACTCAATTTTGACTGGTTGTAGGGAAGTTTCCTGCCATTATAATAAAAACTCCTCAATTTGTAATATGTCTGGAAGTAGGAAACGGGGACTGCCATTGTAACGGAAACTCCCCAAATCGATTGTGACCGCGCAGTAGGCAATGGGGCCTGCAGTTATAATGTAAACTTCCCAACTCGATTATGAATGGCAATAGGCAAGTGAGCCTGTCGTTATCATCACAAATCCGTAACAAGCACTTTACATTGGAAACAACGTATGGGGACCTCTCCATGCTGTTTCTCGGATAACGCTAAGGGACATGCTATTTTAAAACAATCTTATTTACTGCACGTACAGTATTTACTTCAATATTCGTATACAATGCAGAATACCGTAGCGAAGCACGGGTACATTTGCTAGTGGACGATTCATCATGCCGACCGCACAACATCTCGTAATCTGCAGGCCTTAGGACTGATCACTGGTCGCTTGGTAGAACAAGGCCCTTCGGGGCTGTTGCGTCAGGAGGTTTTGGTTTGGTTCATTAATAATAAAACAAACCGAAAATGATTTGACCGTTAGAGTTCACAAAAACAGATTCCTAAACATTTAATTTAAACTATAATAGAGCACAATGACGTTCTTCCATCCCGGGGCGCGTGCATGTAGCATGTTGCTAAATCTGCTTGGAAGTTACTTCACGCTCTCAAAACTTATAATATTGCTTGGGGGAACTGAGCTAGTCCGCCTCTGTAGTGTAGTGGTTAGTGTGATTAGCTACCACCCCTGGAGGCCCGGGTTCGATTCCCGGCTCTGCCACGAAATTTGAAAAGTGGTACGAGGGCTGGAACGGGGTCCACTCAGCCTCGGAAGGTCCACTGAGTAGAAGTGGGTTCGATTCCCACCTCAGCCATCCTGGAAGTGGTTTTCCGTGGTTTTTCCACTTCTCCTCCAGGCAAATGCCGGGATGGTACCTAAATTAAGGCCACGGCCGCTTCCTTCCCTCTTCCTTGTCTATCCCTTCCTATCTTTCCATCCCCCCGCATGGCCCCTGTTCAGCATAGCAGGTGAGGCTGTCTGGGCGAGGTACTGGTCATCCTCTCCAGTTGTATCCCCGATCCAATGTCTCACGCTCCAGGACACTGCCCTTGAGGCGGTAGAGGTGGGATCCCTCGCTGAGTCCGAGGGAAAAGCCAACCCTGGAGGGTAAGCAGATTAAGAAAGATTAAGAAAGAAGCAACTGAACTTTCTAAAATAATTCTTACATTAAATTTAGATACCTATCTTTATTTTCGTAACTTACGACATCAACATTCACAATAACATAACACACATAGAATAAACATTAAAAGGTTTCCCTCAGTTTACAGTTCATTCCTGAAATAAAACATTCATGAAAATACGCACTGATTACTTAACTGACACGTCCTTGTCATTTTCTATTGTCGATTGGACTCACCAACGGTCAGTATTCGACACTTGATAGACACTTATCATATGAAAGAATATAATTTCCTCATACAGGATTCTACAACAAGTAACTCACAAGCTCTAACACACAACCACGTCTTTCCCTCGTAGAATAATAATTCTTCATTGAGAATAGTGACACTCAATGTCCAGTAGCATCATGAAGAACTAACTCTCCAGCAGTAACAATTAGTATCAATGAAGAATTATCACTTTCACCAACACTTGAACAATGAAAGTCTAACCATCTCTCCAGCAGGAACGATGAATCTCTAACCAACAATCTCCAGTACTGACTGAAAGACCGACCCTTGTCCTCCTGAAGGAGTCTTCTTCCCCCACCAATTCATCATAGCATCATACCTTAAAACTATTTTATTACCATTGTGTAATATATTTAAATACAATCATGTCATCATACTAGTGACTCACGCACATGACTGAAAATGTGTTCATTAATGGACCATACTGTAAAATGTTTTTTGACCCTATGCAGTAGCTACAATTTCATCATCTTACACAATATGAATTATTTATACCAAGTTCAGAATACCTTTCAGCGTCAGATATAAATATTTTAAAATAACAATAACAGTAATTCCCACAAGGTGTCCTATAAGATCTTCAAAGTAGCCAGCAAGGGCAAAGCCACTGGATCACTGGGGATGCAGCAGGTAGAGAAGGATCTGGCAGAACTTAATAATGTCATCATAATTAACAGAAGCAACTACAGTTCAACTATCAAAACGAGACCCTTCCCTTACAGAAGCTAACCACAATGAGACTCGGAAATTGTCCGCGGAATGCAAAATATAGTTCAGAAAGAAAAGGAAGGATTACTGGGCTGACAGAAAAGGTCAAGGTACCAAGAAGAAAACAGCAGTCAAACCTACCACTAAGAACAGCACACGCAGCAACAATCGAAAACAACAACAATAACACAGCTAAAGCACAAGCTGCGTTGTCCTCAGGCAGCCCTAACGAACTCAACGATAATAATAATATTATTAATAATAATAATAATAATAATAATAATAATAATAATAATAATAATAATAATAGTAATAATAATAATGGTTAGTGGTGTGGGTTACTGTAGCCATGTCCTAGTTCGTAGACGATGAGCAACGGCTGAGTGTCCTAGTAAGTGGTCCTGGGAGTCGGGAAACATTTACTATGAAATAGAAGTGGGCATCTCGGGCATATCTGGGTCATGGACTTCTTTGTGCTCAGGTGGCTAGATAATACAATCTACCGGTGGTCCGTAACTCCTTTGTAGAGGGATTATTACTGGGACTATGTGTAAGAAGGGTAGCATCCTGCTTCACAGAATTTCCCGAGCTTAGAATAGTTTAAGCAAGCTTCGTACCTGTCGGAATAACGGAGCCGCACTTCTCTTTGACAGGGTCTTCCTATCAACAATTTGGCGAACTGAGCCGTATCCTGCCGGCCCATAAGAGATACTCAGGTCATTATTTGACATAATATGTAAATTTTATTGATATGAATTTCAGTCATATATGGTAAAGTAATGAAACGCAGGATAGCTGAGACCGGAAGTCGATGGAGACATCAACTCGATGGATATTACCCAATACTTCCTCGGGACCGTGAGAATGGCTTAGCATCACTAGGAGTTGGCACATCTCGGCACGTGTACGATGCTGACCATGAGAAATATTCAGCCAATAAGAACGTGAGGATGTGGCAAATATGGAGTCTACATCGCGCGAAGTGATAATCCCAGGTTGACCAACATGTACAGTTACTTGAGATAAATTCTGTTATTTGACGGATTTCCACAGATCTACAAGTGAAATAATACTCAGGAATACGATATAAAAATTATAGGAAGAGTTTTGATGTTATTTGAACTGTGTTTTGTTGATATGCAATAATTACTATTATGTCATTATAAATGGCAAGCATTCTGATTGGTGGTCTGTCTAGACATGCGGGAATCCCATGGCTACAACGGCGTTACCCACGCTTGCTTAGCACCCCAAGCTCTGGAGAGCGTCACTCTGATCGCGGATACTGACGTGAGGTGGACGTTGTTCGATGTGCTTAATTGTACTTAAAAGTTGCCACGTGAATATATCAGTACCAGTATATGGTCTTTAAGACCAATAAACAGTGTTTCAGTCGTGCAGATGAATAAATTAACTGGTGCAGAGTTAATTGCAGATCATATTATATCGTAAAGTTCACTACCAGTAAATAGACGGTGATAAGTTCGCCTCAATTTAGAAAGTGAAGGAGAGACGTGCAGTTGTCTCATATTGTCGTGTCGGTCACGTTTCGCGAGGAACTTTCGATCCGTACCGCGTGCCGCTCTCAATACCTGTGTACATAAACCCTTAAGTGTAAAATTTACAGTGTATTTATATGTCAGTTGTTGGCTGAGTCTATAGCCAAGAAAGAGTTGTTCGGCACGCGCAGAATTGAGCGGTGAAGAGATATTCATCCAAAGCCTTCTGTGTTGCAGTGTTCAATAAATTTCAGCAAGAAGATGGCTTCGCCTATGGAAGAAGGAAGTGTATTTCTATGTGTTGAAGCTGTGATCAACATGGAGTAGACACCCAACGAGGCGGGGATGTGAGCCACTGCCATGTATCCAGAGAGTCGTCCAAGTTAAGATAAGACGCATGTGTTAATTATGGAATGTTATATGGGTTGTGTTAAAATACTAGTGCAGTTTAGAATAGGGATTTTACTTAACGTGAAGTAAGCCTGACGGCATGTGTTTATTTCACTTTTATATTGTTGTATATAATAAGAGAGAAATGCATGTTCTCTATATTTTTATTTTTATTTAGGCCTATGACTAGTTAGCTGGGATAATGGGGGAATTGTTAGGATTATTTGTTGTAATTTATGAATGATAATTTAGTTAATATTATTCCGATTTTTCCTTGTATATTAGTGCTAGGAGGATTAGATTGACAAGTTCATCCAATTTCAAAGTTAAACACTTGCTACGTTGAGTGTTAATTCAATTTTTATTTGGTCATTTAGAGAGTTAGTAACAGTTAAATTGCATGACGCATGGTATTTCAGAAGCTGTACGTAAGGAGCTGCATAACAACGTAGTAAGAATAGGATCTTCGAATTTAGGTTGGAATCTGTTTTTGCCCAATGTTTTGCACGGGAATTGAACCCGGTCTCATAATGTAAAAGTCTGATGTGATTTGTAAGAGATATGAGAAGTTATAATGCATGCGGAGTTATAAAGTGATTATGCAAGCCGATTGCATGCCTGATAAGTGAAAGAATTATGTGCAGTGGATATGTACCTGCAATTGTCTTCTGAAAGTATAGTAATTATCAGAATTGACGGAAATGATTCCAGACTAATGAGTCTGATGTGTGTTAAATTGTCGAAGCATGCTAGGAAGGAATATGAGTGTACGTGAGTTTCCGTATAGTCGACGAAAGATGATATCGTATTACAAGCTGATATATTGGCCGTGTTTATTTAGACGGCGTGAATGAGATGGTATTTCCGTGTTACAATCGTGTCAGACAGAAATCAAACCTTAGTACAGTGTTGAGTTCCAACATTTCCCTTCAGCTCACAGCACAGCAGGAAATACATGACGGATGATCGCGCTTTTGAGTGCGCAAATGCAGCAGAAGAAGGCAATGTTGCCCATTGCTTTCCACATGAATATTGATTGGATAATTATATGTTTTTCTCTTACAGGATGGTGTTTTATGATGTCTCATGTTGTTTGAATATGTTATCTTGTTATTTAATGGGGAACAGCCCGAGTGCTGAGTCATATTGATGGTCAATCTAGTTCTCATTAGATCCTTTGTGGTGAACCGCGATTCACGTAGAATCTGTGTAGTATGTAAGACTTTTTCTTTTTATCCGATGTAAATAGATGCGATATTTTGCTCATTTTGTTCATTGTAAATATAGCGTAGGGAAATGCCACTAGTATTGTGCCCTTTTCAAGGCAACAACTGCGGTGATCTCTTCCTTCTTCTTTGCGCCGGCTGCTCCTGTAATAGATGACATGTAAATAATACTCACCGCTGCATGTAGACTCTTCTTCCTCAGTCGTGCCCGTCCGTTATCCCCGGAGAGGCCACCCGCTGATCAAGGAGTGAGGAAATGAAAAGAGGGGGGTAAACTAACTAAAAATGACGGTACCCAAGACTGAATTAAAATTTAAAAAAAGGACTAATTTATTGAATAAAATGCAAAATGCTAAAATAATGAACGTAACTGAACTAGTGAAAATGTAAACAAAATGAAATAAGTGAGACTAATAAAATTAAAGATTGAGGATCTGCCTAAATAAAACAATCATAATCTGCCTAATAAACTGACTGGAGGTCAAACACATTAATTAAAATTATTCCAAACTCAGCTGACACTGTCCTCAAGTTAATAAAATGACTCAGTTTAAAACTCTGGTCAGAAAGACCACCTTCTTGAAATACAGAATTACATTACGGAGAAAATATCTCTCAAAATAAATTTAAAGTCGTAGAATCATAAAAAGTAATTAGTTACGTCATCAATCCACTGACTCATAGGAGTTATCAAATATTCTATCACATGTGGCTCATTTGGGAAAATACCCAAATTTAAATAATCATGGACTGCACTAAGCAAGTGTATCACATAAGGAATAATTCGAAGAAAAACAGCCATGAACATCACACTTCATTTCCTACATAACTTTTGTCTTATTCAACACCTCATGATTAAACAAATAAATTATTGAAACATCAATCTGAGTGCATCCAACCACTCATCTAAATTTTAAACTTCACTTGCATACCTGTGATAGACTGGACTTCTTAAGAATAAACCAAAATTTAGGCCAAGTGCCTGATGTTAACATTTCAAATGATAGCGATCCTTGTACATTACAATTTCTATTGAATTTGCCGCTGACTGCATTTCATTATCAACTCATATTTGTGGTACCACCACTAGATGGAGGCAGATGCCATCTTGTTTATCTCGTTCATTGCGGCAGTTTATACAATTTATTTATTTAAGGATCGCTTCATTTCAAAATAAAATGTAGTGGATTTTAAAAGGAAAGTTTGGTAATTACATAAATGCCTGATATGAGCATACCACTACTATAGTTTCGACTGTGACATCATCGATGATCCATAAACCTAACATCTGAAATCTTATTTACAACATTACATTAATTAACGGAGAAACACTGCTCCGACAAAGAGAATACAGAAATCAAAACTAGCCTATCTACACCTATCTATTTACATCAAATCAAATATAAATAATTCACATACGCTTACGTCCTACAAATAAACGGTGAAAAGTGCGATCAAAATGAAAAACAAATAAACAAAACTAGATCCCACCATCGCGGCCTACTGGAAATTAATAAGGATGGAAGTGCGCAAAATAAAATCGGAGTCTTCAGAAAAATATACCCCGCTGCGAGTAGCAAAAAAATATAAATATTGTGAATTTGACGGCAATCTGTAACCTCAGACGATAAATGTCTGGACATGCTACTATTTAACCTTGATGGACAAATTACTGTTATTTCATGGCATCCATGACTCTACATGATTATTCAAAACACACTGACTCGTCGCTCTGCTCACATTGTACACTGGCTAGCATTATTTGCCGAGCATCTACTTTCCCTGGAATTATTTAAACAAATACAGGCTTCTGCCTACTATCATAACCCATGTCGTAACACTTTTAACACCCGTGGTTAAATTCTTCATTTCACAATTCTATTTACTCGTTAATTCTCGACGTCATTATTATTCATCATTCTCACAATACGGCCTCGCTCGTATCCGGCGGCCAAAATATCTGTCGTGCGCATTACGACTTCTTACGACAATTCATGACATGGTCCAAATATCATATTTCCATTACCAACGTAGATCATCAGGGATATTAATCATCTAGCTCGATCTCTCGATCATTCTCTGCTTAACACATCACAAAAATCTCAGAGCTGACTCATCAATGGCACTCACTGCTTCTTAAAATAAAAAAAAAGTGACGAGATTGCCTCTCAAAACACAGATGTTGAAACATGCGTAACCGCAACTACACAGAAATAAATACTCGCGTCTACCAAAATCGTCGCAAAATACACGGGATAGGTACAATCAAAACCGGTCATCTGAAGGATGACTCCACAAATAAAACAAGCTGAAATGCGCAAACATAGCAAAAATAAACATTGAAATCATCGCGGCGGCGTCTACAGAATCAAAACTCCCACAAAAAGTGACTCAAAAAAAAACAACGATCTAATAACATGATGAGAATAATAATAAAACGGCATTACACTCAATAGATCAAATATCATAGCTGCCTAACTGTCAAAGTGACATACTACAGAAATAAACCAAAAACACGCAAACAAACATCTACCTAAACAAAGTGCACAAATAATCCTAGCTGAAAGTGCGACATAAACATTATTATTATATTATTATTATTATTATATTATTATTATTATTATTATTATAGTTATTATTATTATTATTATAGTTACAATTATCAACCGTGAATTATTTACAATCCTACCTAATACTCTAAACTACATTGATCATCGATTAGCCACGGTCCTACATATTTATTTACATTATTTATCGATGCTCATACCTGTGTGATGGAGGCATGTCGGCTCACCCTCTGGACTCGGTCATGGTGAAATTAGAATTCCATCTTCACGCTGCTGTGGTATTCCAAATTTTTACACACGCAAATTTGACACATATTTGCCATGCCGTAACACACGTTTATATTAGCATACAACACTCGCATTTTCTCTCACTCCAGTGAAAGTTAGACGATACCACTGCAGACTCCTGTACCTGTTGGACGGTCGTCTCGCTATCTACCTGGAAATCACCTGCTGATCTGCTCGCCGGTCTCTCAGCTTTGTTTACACTGCAGCTTACAGAACATTAACCCCGCCGGGACATAACTGTTTCCTCAAGGTTTACTACTGCGGCCTGCATTGAAGAAAGTCAATCTCCTCCCTGTCTGTCTTTACTAGTTTCTGGCCGTAAATATCTCGCTTGTTAAAACAGTTTATTGAATGGCAGAAACAAGCTAAAATACAGTTTATGTTGTGGAGAAAATTTTATGCTGATATCACATGTAACACTACCCGCTGGGTAGAGATGTTTTTATGTAAATATGCTGAAAACATGGACTTGTTCCTCTCTACTCGTAATGTGAGTTTAATTAAGTTGAAAGTGTAGCCCTTGCCTGTTCTCTCTGCATTTACAGTAAAAGTCTGTTAAAGTGTTCATTTTCTGAAATGCTATTCTCCCAAGTAAATAATACAAGGCTTTCTCAAAATGCCTACAAGTGTCTAATCGCTTTCTTACCAGCCAAAAGTAAAGCTGACTAAATGAATTTGCTGACACACTCTGTCACTCTGTCAAACGTAGATACACTGAGACTATTACAGAATCACTGCGAAAATTCAAAAAAACACTGAGAATACTCAAGACAACAACTGAGAGTTCAAGAAACACACTGAGAATTCAACCCTCTGGTCGCTGGGTTTTGTAAAGAGTCCTCCCACCACCTGGAAAATAGTTCCGTGGAAGGGATGTGGCGTAATAATCTAGTCCTCGGGAGCGCTTTATCGTACATCCGTAGGTTATAGTTTTCAAAATTTATATGCAGAACTTCCTAAATTTTGTCTGACTCACATGTGATATTGCGCCGCGGGAAATAATCACAGGATAATCCACACGACGGCGCGCGTCACTGGTGTTATTTTCTTCCGGTGGATGGCTCCATCCCGCCATGACAGCTTATTCTTCTAGGTCCTCTTACTCCTCCGTGTGAAGTTAAATTTTATTAATTAGGCACTGATTAACCACAGATTCGCACTGATAATTCACCAAATATTATAAAGAAATCAGGTCACTGTTTCTCACCACCACACCGGGCTTCAGATCGCGAAATACTGACTGTAGATTTCCCGCTGTGACAGTTCATTCAAATTTAGAATTTTCTGATTGGCTGAGACTTTCGCGCTCTTCCAAACGTGGGTACTTCCACTTCCTCCCAAGGATTGGCGGTTATTGTCGTTGTCCCTTCTGTCCTAGCTAAGTAGGTCAGGCCTCAATGCGTGCTTTTCTCGTGAGAACCGAACTGCAAATCGCCACTCCTACGCGGTGTCATAAAATTTATTGGAAGGAACCCTTAGGTTGGTTTACAAGTTGGTCGTGCTTAGAGAAGAGTTTCATGGATACTTCTTGCCGTCTGACTGGCGCCAGAAAGTTCCTTTGTGACTGCTAGATTCACAGCCTCACTGTAATATCCCATATGCGAAATATTCAACATTTAATTGTAAATTAATTAGGCAATTTCGCTTATGGGTGCAATGCTCCCTTACGACGTTAGAAATCTTACGCGGTAGTGGAAGATTTCTCAATTCAACCAATGATATAGACATACTTGCAGCCATAAGCGAATGTATACTCCTGACTATGAAGTATACTTCTGCTTATGTCTGAGTTTTTCTCTGATTTCTCTCTCTAAACTCTTGTTCTCTTTCTCGAGGTCATCTGCAATTTGTTTCATGACTGCCAGTATCTCGGCTGAGTTCTGTTCGCATTCCGGACAATTTCCTTCTGTTTGTTGGCCTGTCTCAATCTCGAAATGACTGTCGTCTCCTGGGTTCGTTGATAGGGTTTCCTGGTCATCTTCTTCTTCTGCTTCAGTACACGGGTCATCATCATCATCTTCTTCTTCCGTGCCGGAACTTGTGTCTTCTCCTGCGTTTGAGCTCCTTGGTTTTTCCACGAGATTCACTTGAGCTGCGCCTGGTGCTATTCTATATGTTTTAAGATTGGCTGCATTCATAACCATTTCATTTTCTCCATCTAAACTTCTAACTTTATATGCATTGTTTTGCATATCTTGAACAATGCTGTAAGGACCGATGTACAATGGTGCGAATTTTGCGTAATATTTCCTTTCAGGATCGGAGATGGCTGCTCTACGGATCAATACCATTTCACCTACTCTTAATGGCCTGTGATATTTTTTTCTTCGAACCCTTCTCAGCCTGCGGTCAGCTTGCTCTCTTAAACGCTCCTGTACCTGTTGTGTACACACTTCCGGAGATAATAGGGGTTCAGGCGGACAATTGACGACTGGATTCCACGGCCTGGCCGGTTGTAAGCCATTATGCACAGTGGCCGGGATTTTCGCTGTTGCTTCATGGACAGTATTATTTATGCAGTCAGTGATCAATGGGAGAATATCGACCCATCGCCAATGCTGTTCTGGGATATAAATTCTGCTGAATTTTGCGATGACTTTCATTACTCTTTCTGCCGGGTTCGACTCTGGGTGACGTGTTGAACTCAAAACGTGCTGTATTCCTAGTTGCCGTAAACCTGTTTTGAACTCTGCGGAGGTGAACTGTGTTCCGTGATCTGTTAATAATTTCTCCGGTTTTCCCATAGCCGGAATTATTTCCCTATTAATGCATCTTAAAACTGACCTAGTATTGGCCTTTTGCATTGGAGAAAGATTTGTAAATTTTGAAAATACATCCATGGTGACTAATATGAACTGATTGCCTCTCCGTGATTTCGGGATTTTTCCATAAATATCCATCGCGAATAACTCACGGGGCTTTGACGGTAGAATGGGAATTGGCTTCTGTTTTACAAGGTAGGAGTTCGCCTTGACACGCTGGCAAGTGTCGCATGTAATTATTGCATCCCTGACAGTTTTCCTTAGGTCTTTCCAGGTGAAAGTTTCCTGAATTGTGGCGACGGTCTTATCAATACCTCCGTGCCCAATAACACGGTGTACATGCCATATCAGCTCTTCCTGTAATTCTTTCGGGACTACAATCTTTAATTTAGTATGATCCTTATCTGCATATTTTAACAACTGATTATTTAACAACCTGTATTCTTGTGCGGCCTTGTGAATTTCGTCATAATGAGGGTCCCCTTGTTGAATTGCTCCCTGGAAATACTGGATAATCGGCTGTAAGGTTGGGTCAGCCTGTTGAAAGGTTGGTAACTGGCTCAGTCGGAGCAGTACATTTCGGTCTTCCTGTGTTAAGTCCACATAATTTACCTGCTCTTCACGTTTATTTGGGTTCCTGCTTAAAGCGTCTGCTAAAATGTTTGCCTTGCCGGTACAGTGTTCAATGGTGAAATTAAATTGCTGCACGAACAGTGACCATCTAGTAATTCTGTCAGATGAAACAGCTGATTTTAACATGAACGTTAAAGCTTTGTGGTCGGTTCTTATGACGATTGGAAATCCATAAATAACTTTCCGCCAGTGCTGTAGGGCTTGGACTATAGCTAGCATTTCCAGCTCTGTAGTTGTGTAGTTCCGTTCGTGCGACCTCAGTTTTCTACTATAAAAGCCTAAATAGTCCTTGGTTTTACATTCATTGTCCTGTTCCTGGAATAAGACTGCACCTACGCCCACTTTAGATGCGTCTGTCTGGAGGATGAATGGTCTGTTAAAATCAGGATATGCTAACTGTATACTCCTGGCTAACAATTCTTTAGTACTTGAGAACGCTGTCTCTGCTTCCTGTGTCCATTTCCATCTGTTATTCTTACACAGCAGGTCTTGTAGTGGTGCTACGACTTCGGTAAAATTTTTACAGTGTTCTCGAAAGAATTGACACATACCAAGGAATTGTCGGACATGTTTCACCTTGGTAGGCCTAGGGAAGTTACTTATCGCTTCTAACTTTACCGGGTTTGGTCGGATTCCCTTGCCGTCTATCACGTGTCCTAGGAATAGGATTTCCGGCTGACAAAAGTGTGATTTCTTGATATTCACCTTGAATCCAGTTTCTATAAGGTTTTTGAACAGTTTCCCTAAATTTTGGAGGTTTTCTTCAAAGGTTTTAGTTGCAATTATCATGTCATCGATGTACAAAGTAGTAACTGCTTTGACTTCGTCTGTTAGGTTCCTGTCAAGTGCCCGTATGAGAGCGCTACTAGAATTGCGGGTTCCGAACGGGAGTCTTTCAAAAACATAGGTCTGTTGATCAAACATAAACCCTGTTAGTAATTTCGACTTATCATGCAGAAGGATGTGGTGAAAAGAACTGGTCAGGTCCACACCTGTAAAAACTTCCATGTCTTTAAATCGACGAATTGCGTCCTTAATAGGCATGGCTTGATCATTCTCTGGGATTAATTTGGAATTTAATTGTCGAGCGTCTAAGCACAGCCTCAGGGAATTGTCGGCTTTCTTTACTATGACAAGGCTGTTCACGTACGGAGTGGGTCGCTTCGAGATGATCCCGTTTTCTTCCATTTGTTTAATTATTTGTTTGACCTCCTCGTGGTATTTCTCTGGCACTGGGTACGGCTTTCGTTTGTATGGTTCCCAGTCCAAAACATTGAAAACGTATGTAAAATTAGGTATGAGGCCCACTTTGGAATCGAATACGGCCTGATGTTCAATTAAGAAGGCTCTTAATTGATCTTTCTGTTCTTTTGTCCCTTTAAACTCTGCAACCTTGTCATTGATTAATTTTTCAATATCTTCTGCAGTATCAACCATACAAATGTCTGTAAAAATCCCCTCATGGTCCAAAATATTTAATTGTTCATCCGCATGCTCGGTTCCTAAGATGTCGTGGAACTCTCCGTCAGTACTGTTATCTGCTTCGTCCTCATCAGTTTCCGGATTTATTGCAACCCTGTCATGACCTCCATTCCTTCGGAATCTCACAACGCCCCCTGCAAGGTCAATGACGGCATGTGTTTCCCTTAGAAAATCGGCTCCGAGAATTGCGTTGTAGTTAACTCTGGCCATTATGATAAATGTATGACTGTAGGTTGAGCTCCCTATTGTCATCTCCAGGTATGTCTGGGACTTGCAGGTAGTCACCTTGTCTGGCACGATCCCTTTTATTTTTACTGTCGAGACCGGGATCTCAGGTAGGCTCATTCTCTCTTTCAAATCATTAAACAGAGTCCTCGAAATAATGCTGATACTCGCACCAGTATCTAAAAGTCCTAAAATACTTGTTCCATAAATTTTTATTTTAATCACAGGTAGAGGTAAAATTTGTGGGCTCTCCTGCTTGAATTCATCATTTAATAAGTCCTCAGGCTGCGCTATCCAAGAATCTACTTTTGCTACTTCCCACTCTTCATTCTCAATGGTTAAATGTGTGGTTGAGTCAGTGTCAAATGGAGCTACTAATTCGAAATTGAAGTTTTTTTTCCCTAGCACCGGTCCCCTCGTACGTTGGTGCATTAGGGTTGAGCGGTCTGCGGTCCTCGCTTCCTCTTCCTCTTGTCTGCTGGAACTCGAGGCTTTCGGCTCCCGTGATATCCGGGTTCATGTCTTGGGATTCGATTGCCTGTTTCCACGGATCGCGCTGCTGTTTATTATTCAGGTCATTGATATACCGGCGCCCCTCTTGGTACCTCGGGTCCGAGTTCCTATCTCGCTGGTAATTTCTTCTCTCGTTCCACCTTCTTCCAGGGTCGCGATAATAAGGCCGATCTCTTCCTCGATCTTCCCATCGCCTTCTATCTCGTGAGAGGTACCTCCTTTGGTATGGCTGCCTGTCCTGGTAGCGCGGTCGCCTGTCTGGATAGTTAGGTTTTCTAAACCACGGACGTTGGGTTTCTTCCTCCTGGCGTCTCGTGTTCGTCTCTCGCCGCGGTACAGCACCTGAATTCGGGCCGTTTACCTGCGCGTTGCCTCGTGCATTCTCACTTGTGGCATTAGCTAGGTAAGCCCTATGTTCCTGTGTCTGCCTAGTCACTCTCTGCGGTACATTACTAGTTGATGTAGCATCTAGCTCCCTTAAAATAGCCTCAACTTGAGCTGGATCATCTACCCTCGCCGTAATGAGCATTCGCTGCACGTCCGACGGAAATTGCTTGATTATTGTCTGCACGATTTCTGCGTCAGACACAGGGGAGTCTAATTGTCTAAGTTTCACGAGCTGTGTTAAGAAGAAGTCTAGGTATCGTGTGGGCTGTGTCGACATGTACTTGCGAGTGTACAAGTCCATTCTGAGTGCTTGTTGTGTTGACAAGGACCAGTACCTTTCGAGGAAAGCCTTTTCGAAATCCTCGAATGTCTTAAAGGTATCTACGAAACCATAGTACCAGGTCTTTGCCTGTCCTTCGAGATATTTTTCTACAATGCGTAGTTTCTTGTCTTCTGGGGCCTTTATATCTTGGAAATATTGTTTCAATTCCCTAAGATATACTTTTGGGGTAATTTGTGACGTTCCACTAAATTTCTTCGGTTGATCGTCACTCGTACGCACAATGTTTATGATCTGGGTGGAAGCTTCAGCTCTTTGTGTACTTTCCGGCATTGTCCTTTCCACAATAAATATTTGTGTTATCGGCTCGCTCTCTGTCGGCTCACTCTGCGGCTGTATCCTAATTTATTTTGCTACTTGCGACTCGGTTGCTTGCTTGTCTACTAGCAGCTTGACCAAGGTCGACAGGTTTTCGCCCTGGGTCTTAATTGCCTGGATTTTTCCCTCCATGACCTCGTTAAATTCCTGTCTTACTGACTGCTCACTGAGTGTAATCGCACCCTCAGTCTCTGCTATCTTTTCTGACAGTTCTGTTAACCTCTTTGTAATATCCTGGGTTTCCGACTTTAAGGTCATGATTTCGTGGCTCGTTTTCTCCTGG
Source organism: Anabrus simplex (assembly GCF_040414725.1). Taxonomy (NCBI): domain Eukaryota; kingdom Metazoa; phylum Arthropoda; class Insecta; order Orthoptera; family Tettigoniidae; genus Anabrus; species Anabrus simplex. The sequence goes on from NC_090265.1 coordinate 184,779,896, forward strand.
GTCTCTCCAACCTGTACGCATACTTTATTCATTTCTTTCCTAGTCTCGTCCTCAATTTTATCTATTCGTTCTTCCAAGAGTATGATACCTCGAGCTAAATCCTTGCCCTGATCTTGTACCATTACCCTGGTTTCCCTCATACTTTCCTCAACAGTCGCGCTGTGGTTGTCTAACTGTTCTTGTATTTGTGCTTGTGCATCGGCTAACTTCTTTATTTCCTCCATTGTCTCCTGCCTGTTGGCATTACACGCCTGCATGAGTTTATCCTGATTTTCCCGTAACTCTTTCTTCAATTCAACCTGGCTCTTTATAAATTTCTCCTCGAGCTTTATCTCACACTGTTTGAATTCTTCCAAGACCTGTCCGTGTACTGCCTCTACTTTATTTGCAAGTTCGGCTTGGCTACTCTCAATCTTATTTGCAAGTTCTACCTGGCTAGATTTCAATTCGCTTTGTGTGGCTTTTAATTCGTTAGCTACTTCGGCCTGGCTACTTTCTACCTTGTTTGCAAGTTCAGCCTGACTGGATTTCAACTCATCTTGATTTAGTTTAAGTTCAATAGCTAATTCTGCCTGGCTACTTTCTACCTTGTTTACAAGTTCGGCATGAATGGATTTTAATTCGTCGACTAATTCTGTTTGGCTACTTTCTATCTTATTCGATAGTTCGGCCTGACTCGATTTCAACTCATCTTGACTTGTTTTAAGTTCATTAGTCGCTACGCTTAAATCACTAATTGTTTTAATCAACATGTCCCACTGCTCCTGACTAATCGACATTTTATATGCTGAGAGAAAACGACTGAGACCTTCAGGCTCCCCAACAATACTTCCAACACATGCAAGACACAGTAATCACCAATACAAAACAATTTTATCCTAAATTTGGATAAAATTATACAAAACATGTCATTTATAATTAATACCACTACTTGTCAAACAGCACTACCACAGCATTCATATTTATCAACACTCAGTAAATCTATGTTCATGGCTGTCAGTCTGGGTACAAAATAAATTAAATGTAAAGTGCAAAGTCCCGGGGATAGGCAAATCTGGCCCCACGTTGGGCGCCACGCTTTTCACTCCTCACTCCGGCCCCTGTGCCCTTTTCAAGGCAACAACTGCGGTGATCTCTTCCTTCTTCTTTGCGCCGGCTGCTCCTGTAATAGATGACATGTAAATAATACTCACCGCTGCATGTAGACTCTTCTTCCTCAGTCGTGCCCGTCCGTTATCCCCGGAGAGGCCACCCGCTGATCAAGGAGTGAGGAAATGAAAAGAGGGGGGTAAACTAACTAAAAATGACGGTACCCAAGACTGAATTAAAATTTAAAAAAAGGACTAATTTATTGAATAAAATGCAAAATGCTAAAATAATGAACGTAACTGAACTAGTGAAAATGTAAACAAAATGAAATAAGTGAGACTAATAAAATTAAAGATTGAGGATCTGCCTAAATAAAACAATCATAATCTGCCTAATAAACTGACTGGAGGTCAAACACATTAATTAAAATTATTCCAAACTCAGCTGACACTGTCCTCAAGTTAATAAAATGACTCAGTTTAAAACTCTGGTCAGAAAGACCACCTTCTTGAAATACAGAATTACATTACGGAGAAAATATCTCTCAAAATAAATTTAAAGTCGTAGAATCATAAAAAGTAATTAGTTACGTCATCAATCCACTGACTCATAGGAGTTATCAAATATTCTATCACATGTGGCTCATTTGGGAAAATACCCAAATTTAAATAATCATGGACTGCACTAAGCAAGTGTATCACATAAGGAATAATTCGAAGAAAAACAGCCATGAACATCACACTTCATTTCCTACATAACTTTTGTCTTATTCAACACCTCATGATTAAACAAATAAATTATTGAAACATCAATCTGAGTGCATCCAACCACTCATCTAAATTTTAAACTTCACTTGCATACCTGTGATAGACTGGACTTCTTAAGAATAAACCAAAATTTAGGCCAAGTGCCTGATGTTAACATTTCAAATGATAGCGATCCTTGTACATTACAATTTCTATTGAATTTGCCGCTGACTGCATTTCATTATCAACTCATATTTGTGGTACCACCACTAGATGGAGGCAGATGCCATCTTGTTTATCTCGTTCATTGCGGCAGTTTATACAATTTATTTATTTAAGGATCGCTTCATTTCAAAATAAAATGTAGTGGATTTTAAAAGGAAAGTTTGGTAATTACATAAATGCCTGATATGAGCATACCACTACTATAGTTTCGACTGTGACATCATCGATGATCCATAAACCTAACATCTGAAATCTTATTTACAACATTACATTAATTAACGGAGAAACACTGCTCCGACAAAGAGAATACAGAAATCAAAACTAGCCTATCTACACCTATCTATTTACATCAAATCAAATATAAATAATTCACATACGCTTACGTCCTACAAATAAACGGTGAAAAGTGCGATCAAAATGAAAAACAAATAAACAAAACTAGATCCCACCATCGCGGCCTACTGGAAATTAATAAGGATGGAAGTGCGCAAAATAAAATCGGAGTCTTCAGAAAAATATACCCCGCTGCGAGTAGCAAAAAAATATAAATATTGTGAATTTGACGGCAATCTGTAACCTCAGACGATAAATGTCTGGACATGCTACTATTTAACCTTGATGGACAAATTACTGTTATTTCATGGCACCCATGACTCTACATGATTATTCAAAACACACTGACTCGTCGCTCTGCTCACATTGTACACTGGCTAGCATTATTTGCCGAGCATCTACTTTCCCTGGAATTATTTAAACAAATACAGGCTTCTGCCTACTATCATAACCCATGTCGTAACACTTTTAACACCCGTGGTTAAATTCTTCATTTCACAATTCTATTTACTCGTTAATTCTCGACGTCATTATTATTCATCATTCTCACAATACGGCCTCGCTCGTATCCGGCGGCCAAAATATCTGTCGTGCGCATTACGACTTCTTACGACAATTCATGACATGGTCCAAATATCATATTTCCATTACCAACGTAGATCATCAGGGATATTAATCATCTAGCTCGATCTCTCGATCATTCTCTGCTTAACACATCACAAAAATCTCAGAGCTGACTCATCAATGGCACTCACTGCTTCTTAAAATAAAAAAAAAGTGACGAGATTGCCTCTCAAAACACAGATGTTGAAACATGCGTAACCGCAACTACACAGAAATAAATACTCGCGTCTACCAAAATCGTCGCAAAATACACGGGATAGGTACAATCAAAACCGGTCATCTGAAGGATGACTCCACAAATAAAACAAGCTGAAATGCGCAAACATAGCAAAAATAAACATTGAAATCATCGCGGCGGCGTCTACAGAATCAAAACTCCCACAAAAAGTGACTCAAAAAAAAACAACGATCTAATAACATGATGAGAATAATAATAAAACGGCATTACACTCAATAGATCAAATATCATAGCTGCCTAACTGTCAAAGTGACATACTACAGAAATAAACCAAAAACACGCAAACAAACATCTACCTAAACATATCATAGCTGCCTAACTGTCAAAGTGACATACTACAGAAATAAACCAAAAACACGCAAACAAACATCTACCTAAACAAAGTGCACAAATAATCCTAGCTGAAAGTGCGACATAAACATTATTATTATATTATTATTATTATATTATTATTATTATTATTATTATAGTTATTATTATTATTATTATAGTTACAATTATCAACCGTGAATTATTTACAATCCTACCTAATACTCTAAACTACATTGATCATCGATTAGCCACGGTCCTACATATTTATTTACATTATTTATCGATGCTCATACCTGTGTGATGGAGGCATGTCGGCTCACCCTCTGGACTCGGTCATGGTGAAATTAGAATTCCATCTTCACGCTGCTGTGGTATTCCAAATTTTTACACACGCAAATTTGACACATATTTGCCATGCCGTAACACACGTTTATATTAGCATACAACACTCGCATTTTCTCTCACTCCAGTGAAAGTTAGACGATACCACTGCAGACTCCTGTACCTGTTGGACGGTCGTCTCGCTATCTACCTGGAAATCACCTGCTGATCTGCTCGCCGGTCTCTCAGCTTTGTTTACACTGCAGCTTACAGAACATTAACCCCGCCGGGACATAACTGTTTCCTCAAGGTTTACTACTGCGGCCTGCATTGAAGAAAGTCAATCTCCTCCCTGTCTGTCTTTACTAGTTTCTGGCCGTAAATATCTCGCTTGTTAAAACAGTTTATTGAATGGTAGAAACAAGCTAAAATACAGTTTATGTTGTGGAGAAAATTTTATGCTGATATCACATGTAACACTACCCGCTGGGTAGAGATGTTTTTATGTAAATATGCTGAAAACATGGACTTGTTCCTCTCTACTCGTAATGTGAGTTTAATTAAGTTGAAAGTGTAGCCCTTGCCTGTTCTCTCTGCATTTACAGTAAAAGTCTGTTAAAGTGTTCATTTTCTGAAATGCTATTCTCCCAAGTAAATAATACAAGGCTTTCTCAAAATGCCTACAAGTGTCTAATCGCTTTCTTACCAGCCAAAAGTAAAGCTGACTAAATGAATTTGCTGACACACTCTGTCACTCTGTCAAACGTAGATACACTGAGACTATTACAGAATCACTGCGAAAATTCAAAAAAACACTGAGAATACTCAAGACAACAACTGAGAGTTCAAGAAACACACTGAGAATTCAACCCTCTGGTCGCTGGGTTTTGTAAAGAGTCCTCCCACCACCTGGAAAATAGTTCCGTGGAAGGGATGTGGCGTAATAATCTAGTCCTCGGGAGCGCTTTATCGTACATCCGTAGGTTATAGTTTTCAAAATTTATATGCAGAACTTCCTAAATTTTGTCTGACTCACATGTGATATTGCGCCGCGGGAAATAATCACAGGATAATCCACACGACGGCGCGCGTCACTGGTGTTATTTTCTTCCGGTGGATGGCTCCATCCCGCCATGACAGCTTATTCTTCTAGGTCCTCTTACTCCTCCGTGTGAAGTTAAATTTTATTAATTAGGCACTGATTAACCACAGATTCGCACTGATAATTCACCAAATATTATAAAGAAATCAGGTCACTGTTTCTCACCACCACACCGGGCTTCAGATCGCGAAATACTGACTGTAGATTTCCCGCTGTGACAGTTCATTCAAATTTAGAATTTTCTGATTGGCTGAGACTTTCGCGCTCTTCCAAACGTGGGTACTTCCACTTCCTCCCAAGGATTGGCGGTTATTGTCGTTGTCCCTTCTGTCCTAGCTAAGTAGGTCAGGCCTCAATGCGTGCTTTTCTCGTGAGAACCGAACTGCAAATCGCCACTCCTACGCGGTGTCATAAAATTTATTGGAAGGAACCCTTAGGTTGGTTTACAAGTTGGTCGTGCTTAGAGAAGAGTTTCATGGATACTTCTTGCCGTCTGACTGGCGCCAGAAAGTTCCTTTGTGACTGCTAGATTCACAGCCTCACTGTAATATCCCATATGCGAAATATTCAACATTTAATTGTAAATTAATTAGGCAAATTCGCTTATGGGTGCAGTATTTTTCATAATTCATATCATGTCCCATTGCGTCTTAATTTTATTTTCATCGTAACTTTCTTTTATATTGTAATTTTCTTTTAACGTTTAATCTTGCGACGACTCTAAATCTAATTAAATTCGTAACCGTATCAATGTGATTATTTTCAAGTGTCATTCCTTCTGAAATAAATACGTATCAGTGTATGCGTACATCTGTTATCATATTACATGAACAATACACAATAAGAAGAAGATTATTCCTAAAAGTATTTAAGTATTCATGCTGTGCTTGATACTTCATTTCATATTTGATTCTTTGGTCAATTGACATTCTTCATGTCCATTTGTTTCTTTAAATTTGAGATTTTGTAATGACATTTTATGATTTAATTTTCTATTAGTATGATTCGGGGATATTTTTGAATAAACTCATCCTTCCCCATATTATTGTTTCTCATTCGAATTATACCTCCATTTTCCTGTCATTTACTTATATTTATTTGGGGAACTTCGACTTTTAGCCTGACCCAACGACGACCAACCCACTCTCTGCCCAACCCTGAGTTAGTCGGATGTTCATACAGGAAAGGAGATATCGTCCTAGAGGGTATTTACCCCTGGGTATGGTACAGAACGAAATAGAATTCAATGTGAACTATCGATATTAATGGGGATTATGGAAGAAAAAAGTAGAAATGGCTGTGTCAGTAAAGACGATGCGTCTGGATGTGTCAGGAATTATTGATATTTTGGTAGGGGGAGATGACGATAGATAAGATTATAAAGTGTTCCTAACAGGTGTTAAAAAGGGAAGGTCAGAGTGAAGGGTACACTGTTCATCAGAAATACAATTGCACGCAACATATGTTCTGTTAGGAACGTAAATGAGCGAATTATGTGGGTAGATTTAGCAGTTGGAAGAATTAGGACGAGATTTGTCTCAGTCTATTCACCATGTGAGGGTACCGATGAGGAGGAAGTTGACAAGTTTTATGAAGCACTGGGTGACATCATGGTCAGGGTCAACGGCAAAGCCACAATAATGCTAACGGGCGATTTCAATGCGAGAGGAGGAATAGAACTAAAGGATATGAGAAGGTGATGGGTAAATGTGGGGAAGATACGGAAGCTAATAGGAATGGGAAGGGTTTACCGGACTTCTATGCTAGTATGGGATTAGCAGTTACATACACACTCTTCAAGTAGTATAAGGCCAAACACAGCCACATATGGGAGAGTAGAGGAACTATATCCATAATAGACTATATCATAACCGACTTTGAATGCCGGAAATCTGTTAGGGATGTGGGAGTATTTCAGCGGAATTAACCAATGATGGTTAAAATCCCCGTCCCTGCCGGGAATCGAACCCGGGACCCCTGTGACGAAAGGCACAGAGGGATTATGAGATTAAGGGTCAATTATTAAAATCAATGAAAGGTATTTATGATGACAATTGGGCTGCAGTGAAAATTGATGGTAGAAAGATTTCTTTGTTCAAGGTACTTACAGGGGTTAGACAAGACTGTAAGCTTTCTTCTTTGTTGTTCATAGTTTACATGGATCATCTACTAAAAGGTATAAAGCGGCAGGGAGGGATCCAGTTAGGTGAAAATGTAGTAAGCAATTTGGCCCATGTCGACGATCTGGTCTTAATGAC